>NW_008618206.1:4687-9289 GCF_000691845.1 Merops nubicus
GAAAATCCAACATAAAACACTGAGTACACCACTAAACACCACCACTGCAGGCAGAGGCAGCTTTTATGCTGTTAACTTGGAGGTGGGACCCCTGATGTTAATGCTGAAGGTGGGGGCACCTGGTTGTGATCTCCTGATTGGTTCTCACCCAAGGTTGGCCAGGCCCTGGGTGAAAACCAATCAGGAAGGTCTTTCCTGCCTGGCTGTGGACATCATCCATGTGTCAACCCTGATTCAGGGCTGGGGGTTTAAACCCCAGCACTTCACAAGGTTTCCTACTCGGTGAAGTGGATGTGGCAACAGGACTACCTTTCCAATTCTTCCTTTTATCTTGTTATAAAACACTAGCACAAAATGCTTTTCTGTGACACTTTTGCTTGATAAATACGCTGATTTAAGAAGGATCGCATTTTGAAGAGAAAGGAGCAAGCACATTTTGATGCCATCAGAACATTCCGTTTCTTTCAGCATCTCCAGGGGGGAAAGTTTCCTCTTTGCAATTAATATCTGTTGGTGTACCTTTGAATGAAAAATACAAAACCAAAACACTCAAACCAACCTGAGACAGTAATTTTCTCTTTCATGGGATGTATAAAAATAAATGTGTGTATATATGTCAAAAGAGAAAAAAACAATATATTTATTTGCTTTGGGAGTGGGACAAAACTTTGCGCTATGATCAATGCACAGCTAGCCAGGATAATGTGGGAATGAGGTAACTCTGACAGAGCAACAAGAATTCAGAAGGATGCAAATCCAATAGTCCCAAACACACCATCAGCAGCATGGAAGGAGGCAGCTCTGATCAGGGCTGGCAATCCCCTCCAGCAGAGCTGTACAAGGGCAGTAGTACCACTTACTGGCCTCCGCTGGCTCTTGCAGAGCTGCCACAATTAATTGACCTTTGTCATCAAAGCCCTTGTCCTGGTTTGAGTTAGAATAGAACTAATTCTGTTCAGTGATTTCAGTTTCCTGCAAAGTCTCTAGGCAGCATCTGCTTCTAGCGGTGATAACACTTTATGTTTATAGTTACTACTAAGGACTGGTATGCAGACCAAAGTCACTGCTAAATCTTCTGTACCACATTGGGGTGTATCTTCAAGGAGGCGCAGACAGGACAGGTGACCCTAAACTGATCAACAAAGTATTCCATTCCATATACAACATATTCAGTATAAAGCTGAAGGATGACAAAAGTCAGCTTTTCTTCTTCAATGACTGGGATCCAAGGAGGACTCTGTCCATGCCGCCTTTGATCCCAATCCATGTGTTCCTGTATCCAGTTCCAGAATCCAGCTCCCATATCCAGCTCCCATCTGCTGCTGAGTCCAGTCTGATAAGTCCCCAGTGCCTGCCCACAGCATCAGTGATGACATAATTGTCATCAAGGAGGTTAAGTTCAATATTGGTTTTGTGTATATTTGTATAAATTTCATTTTACTGTTATTATTTGTTTCATTAAAGCTGTTTTAGTTTTAAAATCTCTAAGTCCTCTCCTTTAAGAGGGGTTAATAGAAAGCACCCATCATTTGTGTAGTGGCTGGCCCAGCCCTAATCCTTTACAGCCCTCAACACCCACCAATTCGCACTCTTCATGCACGGAGTGGAGTATAAGCCCAGCAACAGGGAACAAAGGTTGCTGTACAGCACCATCTCTGACAACAGGGAAAATCTGCCTTTCCTCTAACTTTTCTGTCACAAGTGATTAGCTCCTACATAGGATTTGAGAAAAGCAGGTGAATGTGAATCAAAGCCTGCATATTAGGAAGCTGTGCTGTACCAAGAACTAGATGTAAGAAACACTTGATGGCATTTAAAACACAAGCTCAGCTCCAGCTACTTCAAGACATCAGGCAGAAGATGTTTGGCCTTTTCTCCACTTTACTGCAAGGAAACACTGCATGCTGACCACTCAGCCACTGGCTTGCACTGAAAGATAGCCAGCAAGCTATTGCAGTATCATCCCAACCAACCCCATGTTAACAGTGATGTGTCCACAATACCAATCAACCCTAGGAATTGTGCTCTGCCTAACTTGCCCAGAACATTTTCCAGCCTTGTTGAAATATCTGCTCTTCCCAGGGGAACCTGAGACCACTCGGTGGGTTGAAAATGGCCCCATTGTGCCACAAGGACAGGCTGTCTGCTTCCTTTGACTTTAAGAAGGAGTTATCTTCCCTTCCTTGAGAAGTAGAAGGTCAGGGAATACCTGGATTTAAATGGAAAACAGTTAGTAGTGTTAATACCAAGAGCAGGTCATAATTAGGGATTATTAGCTCAGCAATACGGAATGCCTGATATAGAGTTAAAGCTAATGACTTTAAAAATTATTAGTCCATTTTGTCACCAGTTGTTTACTCTGTCTACAGACACAAAAATCCCTTCACTTTAACCACTGCAGAGCTGTCTATGATGCCTTATGGAGTAGCAAAGAGAGTGCAAGCTCTGATGCTGTAGTACACTCTGTGATATAAGGTGAGCACCTAGGAGTTATATGTTCAAACTGAAAAAAAAGTCTGGCATTTATTTAGGTAACCAAGTGGCAGCACAACTGGGGATTCTTTTGACTGTCTATTTTAGGAATTTCTGAAGCAGGCTCGAGTGCCACATCTGAAACCTGTGAGATTTGAGCTGAGTTTAGTGTTTTCAACAGTTACAAGAACTCTTTTTTCTATTCCATTTTTCCATTTGAAGCAAAGTTGAGAAAATGTTTGGAGAAAAAAATGTGCAAACAAAAAGACATAAAACCCTTCTAGATGAAAATATCTGAGTGTACATAAATGAGGTGGTACAAGACTGCCACGTCTGAAGGAAATTCAGTCTTGTGACCTGATTCAATACAGAGCAAGAGTACCCACTTGTACTTTCAAAGGCATCAAGCCTTAGATAAGCATGTTCTCACACGCCTCTCTGAATGGAGGGGAAAAAAATCTTACTCTTCTAACCGCCTTGCTAATCAAATCTTTGAGAAATTGCAAAAGGATCTGGGGTGAATGCTGAGTCAGCAGAACTGTAGGGATTCCTGGACCTGCTTGTAGAAATCAGGCAGAAAACTGCAAAAACTAGCTCTCCTGTGTATTCCCCAAGTACTGGGAGATATCTTACCTGTCTCACATATGAACTCTTCATTGCTTAAGACGTGCCACACACCCCGGTTGCTTCACACCCTGAGCTCAGGAAGATATGTGAGCAGAACATTGGTATCACCCATAGGAGGGTTCTCTACTCCAGCAACAAGGAAACAATCAAGAGAGATGGTGCACAGGAAGGCAGCCCCCAGAGGGAGGAAAGAGGCAGGGAGCATGGGGCCATGCTCTAAACCATCTGTCATCACTGCAGCCACCTTGCAGGAGACAACCCTCTAATAGAAGCTGGCTAATTTCTTTAGAAGTATCTCATTAGTCCCTCCCTTCCTGAGATGCCTCTCTATTAAAATGTGATAAATGAATTCTGCAATTCCCAGTTCCAGCCTGCCCCCTTAGTGAAATGAAGGTGAGTCATGCTGGCCAGGACTCAAGATAGAGATAATTATACAGGGGCCAGGGGAAGTATTTCATTTGCTGACTGCAGAGCTGCTCTATCAGCAGTAGTGATGGGATCTCCCAGACCTCCCGCTGCTCTGGAAAACTCTGGATGGAGAACAAGAAGGTATGGGAAAATGCATGTTCCCTGGTGAAAATATTTTATGCACACTCTCTGCGTAACACTTTACTGTAACCTGCACATGGCTGACCAGGAGCAACAAACGTCAGAAGTCTGACAGGGTGACCAGACTTCAGTGCCGTGCGGGTCTTCCCTTTTCAGTTCCCTCCTGTGGTCATGCAATAATAACCCCTGTGTGCAGGACAGCATCTACTAGTGTTACCCAAATACATATGCACTGTCATGAGTGTCATCTTTGTCTGTTCATGGGGGTGCCTGGCTAATCCTGCTGTGCAGAAAAGATGTATCAGAGGGCTGCAGCCAAGGCGCTGGCCTCCCTTCCTGTAGTAAGCAGCTACTTCTGAGAAGACAACACACTCCCTCTCTGTGCCCTGGGTGGATAGTTGGCGTATAAGGGGACGTCCTTCGCATCTCTGAGAGAATAAGAGATGATCAATATTAAAGCCTACAGATTGAGTTGTGATGGTTTTATTATAACCCACCCTGAAATGCTGTAATATACTGAGAAAAACTCTCTTCAAATTCAAAGAAGGAAGCAGACTCTACCTCCCAAATAGGATTGTCCTTTCTACCTCTCACCCTGCACCTGGCAACAGAGGAAAATTCATGACTGAAATTTCAATTTCTACTTTCCTCCTTCCACTTGTACAGAGAAACACATTTCTGACCTCTATAACACACACACTCACACATAAACACACTGACTTCCACTGAGCATTTAATTTCTGGTAGGCAGCTTATGGGTCATAATGAACCTGAGAATCTGACCGATTTTTCTTTTAGCACTTTGCAGTGTTAAACACTGACAGGATCTCAGAGCTTCTGCTGCTTTTTGCAGTCAGCTAAGTGATGCACTGATGTCTCACCAGCTACATTTGAATTCAGTTTTATGCAAGAAAGAAGCATCTTCTAGATGTGCTGGATTTTAATTGTGTAGGG
>NW_008618206.1:9320-10609 GCF_000691845.1 Merops nubicus
GGAAAGAAATGCAAAAAGATCAGTAATCTGAGAAACAAATTGCCATATTTTGTCCACCCTGACTTAGGTTAGTGTCAGCACAAATAAAACAACCCTCTTTCCTCCCATAATCACTAACCTCCCTTCTTTTATTCTCAGAATACTAGCTGGAATTAGTTAAAAGATACATACTTTTATTTTTATTGCTTAAATTTATATGTTATGTTTCATCTGTACCAGAAAAACAGCCACCTCAGGGAAAGTCCTGGTATTTTCCACTGTTCTGCTGTGCACTAGGTGAGAGAAAATTAAGTCAACACCAAAATGTCATATACGCTTGAATGATGGTCATTCCCATACTTCCCACTGTCTCAACTTTGCCCTCACACGGAAGCAGAGTCATTCTCTGCACATATGCTGCCTGCAGCAGACTGAGCCACCAGCACGTGTCAGACAGGACACCCGGACAGTGTCCCAGAGTGGAGTCTGCCCAGGGAACGGGCTTGCAGCAAATCTCTGGTAGAATTAACATTGAAATCTGCAATCAAAAGATCAAATAATTTTGAAAAACCTGTCAAAGAGATAAAAAAACTCAAACCAACAACCATAGTGGTGTATCTCATCCTTTCTGATCTGCCCTATTTTTTATTTTTGGGAGGGTTATATTCTTCCATACAGAAAGAGTGATTTCAAGCGAACACAGTCATTGCATTAAACGCAAGGATCAGAACATGGAAAAAGCAGAAATGAGGTCTCTGAAAGACCATGGTTCAGGTGGGTCATTTCTCATGTAACAGAAAAAGGAACGAGAAATTGTGAAGTCAAATACTTCTGATCCTCTCAAAGATACCCTTCCATCTCACTGTCCATCCTAATCATTGCGTTTACCATCCAGACAGCTGCTTCAGCAAGCAAAGAGTAATTGTGCAGCCTGCAAAGAGTAACTGTACCACTTGCCCAAGAACACGTAGTGGTCAAACTCTCCCAAACATCCATAAGAGCCTTCTCACACAACACTCAAACTGACTGGTTGCTGGCTGGCTGAGCCAGGGTCACAGCACAGTCTCACTGCTGCCATGTGTAGAAGCAAAGACCTGGCTAGTGAGTGCTACAGAATGCAAGGCATAGGAACAAATGTCTTCACATTTAAGCAAATGTAAAATACACAACTGTGTCAATGATATGCACAACGGAGAACAGAAAGGATGTAATCCTTTTAAGAGAAAGAAGGTTGCTACCACTAAGACAATTCATCTGGTTTAGAACTCACTCTCAAGTTTGCCCTTGATTTCAGTAAGGCATTTGACACC
>NW_008618207.1:0-288 GCF_000691845.1 Merops nubicus
GCCATAAACCAAAGTAAGGTTAAGGGACCTGGACAGGTGATCCTGTTTTTGGGAATAAAATGGGAAGATGGGCGCTGCCAGATCCCAATGGATGTAATCAACAAGACAGCAGCCATGTCCCTGCCAACCTGCAAAAAGGAGGCACAGGCTCTCTTGGGCACTGTGGGTTTCTGGGGAATTCACATCCCAGACTGCAGTCTGATTGTGAGCGCCCTCTACCAAGTTACCCAGAAGAAGGACTTTAAATGGGGCCCTGAGCAGCATTAAGCCTTTGAACAACTTTAGTGG
>NW_008618207.1:1067-1732 GCF_000691845.1 Merops nubicus
GCCGACTCACGGATGGTGGCGAACGCCCTGTGGGGTGGTGACAGCAGTGGAAGTGCAGCAACTGGCAGCACAGAGGAAAACCCACCTGGGCTGCTGGATTCTGGCAGAATATCACTGCTGGGGTAGAGAACCTAGCTGTGAAAATATGTCATGTGGATGCCCACATCCCCAAGAACTGAGCCACCGAAGAACATCAGAACAACCAGCGTGTGGATCAGGCTGCCAAGATTCAAGTGGCTCAGGTGGACTTGGACTGGCAGCATCAAGGTGAAATATCATGATAACCTCAGGTCATCAAGAGAGAGACACAACATACAGATGGGCTCAAGACCAAGGGGTGGATTTGACCACGGACACTACTGGAGAGGTCATCCATGAATGAGAGACATGTGCTGCCATCAAGCACGCCAAGAAGTTAAAGCTCCAGTGGTATGGAGGACAATAGCTAAAACATATGGAGATGCCTGGCAGATTGGCTACATCACACTGCTGGCAGCTGAAATATAAATATGGAGAAGCCTGGCAGATTGACACACTGCCACAGACCCACCAAGGCATGTGCTGTGTCCCCACAATGGTGGAAGTAACCACTGGGTGGCTGGAAACCTACCCAGTGCCTCATGCCACCACCAAGAACATCATCATGGGCATTGACACGCAAGACT
>NW_008618207.1:1800-5754 GCF_000691845.1 Merops nubicus
CGGAGCCGGGTGGGGCGGTCACATCCCCTGTCATGCACCGGCCACTGGGAAGGTTGAAAGATGCAACAGACTGCTAGAAACTGCTGAAAGCTATGGGGGGAGGGACTTTTAAGCACTGGGACACAAACTTACCCAAGTCCCTGGAGTGTACCAGAATAATGTATTAGGGAAGCTGGTCTGGGTCAACCCTGCTTCTGGCAAAGGCAAACCCATCCACGGGACTGCTTTTGCTCAAGGACCTGGGTGCACCTGGTGGGTGATGCAGGAAGACAAGAAGTCTGATGTGTACCACAAGAGGACTTAATCCTGGGGGAGAACAGCCAATTAATTAGATTGTGTGCTGTTCATTGTTAAACAACTGCTGGGCATGACGTAAATGGTATCGAATAAGGGGTGGAATGTCCTGGTTCAGCTGGGATAGCATTGTTTTTCCCCTGGAAGCCGGGCAGGAGCTCCAGCCAGGGCAGGCTGCTGGACCAGCCAGGAGGTTATTTACTGCCATGTTGACACCGTGCCTGCAGCAGCAGGGCCGGGCTGGGCTTGGGGCTGGGCAGAGTGGTCCTGGGGCAGGGGCAGTTTCCAGAACAGGGGTTTCTGGGTCCAGGGGTGAATGTATTGTTACTGCTGTTTACTGGTCCTTTTGCATTGTTGTGTTAAATTCTCCTTACGTCAACCCACGGGGGTTTGTATTTTTCTTCCTTTTCTCCTGTTTGGGCAGGGCGGTGAGCAAGCAGTCACGTGGTGCCCACCTCCTGCCTGGAGCTAAACCACCAACCCAGATGCAGAAGTTGCATTACACTAGGTTTGCACAGAATAACAGAATGGTTTGGGTTGGAATAGACCTTTAAAGTTCATATAGTTCAATTTCCCTGCAGTTAACAGAGACATCAACTAGACCAGATTGCTCACTCAACCTGACTCTGAATGTTTCCAGGGATGATGCAACTACTATGTCTCTGGGCAACCTGTGCCAGTGTTTCAACATGCTCACTGTAAAAAATTTCCTCCTATCTAGTCTGAATCTATCCTCTTTTAGTTTAAAAACATTACCCCACGTTCGATGACAACAGGCCCTGCTAAAAAGACTGCCCTCTTCTCTCTTCTAGCCCCCCCGTAAGCACTGAAAGGCCACAAAAAGATCTCCCCAGAGCCTTATCTTCTCCAGGCTGAACAATGCCAACTATTTCACTTTCCTCATAAAAAGGGTGTTCCAGACCCCTGATGATTTTTGTAGCCCTCCTCTGGACCCACTTCAACAGGCCCACGTCATTCTCATGCTGAGGACTCCAGAGCTGGACACGGTAGGCCTGGTGTCGCCTCACAAGAACACAGAGCAGCAGAATCACCTCCCTTGACTTGCTGGCCACAAGTTACAAGTATTGCAGGTAAACTCAACACCTTGGGCCAGTGCCTATCGTGTACCTGCAAACAAAGTACATAGCACACGAAACATCCATTAAAAATGCCTGACCTTCAAGCCCCTTAGGTAAAATGGAAGGAAAAAAAAAAAGAATTAAATGAAAGACAAGGAATAGATCAGGAAAGCTGACCCAAAATGTTTATGAAGAGTATGGTCTTAAAAGGCAAGGGGACAGAAGTAAGTAATCAGATACAGTAAAGGCAGCCAAATGATGAAAGAGAAGCCCAAAACCAGAATGATAAACTAAGAGAATGAATTCTAAGATTAACAAGTTTAACATCTAGGATAGATAAGAAACAATTCAGTAATCAGTGAGAGAGAAAACCATCAAAAAGTCACCTGAACATAATGCAAGCTATTTTTTTCCAAACTAGAGAGGTCAAGCAGCTTCAATCTTGCAGCTTTTATCTGTCAGAAACCTTGAGTACTTTATCTACTGTATAAGGAAGCTTACAACTCTGAAAGCACCACCAGATGATTAACAAAAAAAGGAAATCAGAAAAAAAGCATACCTTGTGTTGTTCTATTGCATCTACCCACTGTTGTCTGTGGTCTGGGTCCTGAGCTCGGAGGTACCAAACACTGTCATTTACACTAATGTCAAATCTGCATTCATCAAAGTCATGAGGCTGTAACAGAAAAGAGCGTAAGAGTAGCTAAAATTAGAAACATGATCAACAATACCTCACAGAATATTTTAACACTCTAAAGCACAGTAAATAAAAAAAATTGTTCTATTGTCTTGAATTCATCCTAGGTTATTTTCTAGCTATGTCAAATAATGAGCTTACACAGTCATAATGAGAAATGCCTGTCTTCTGAAATAGAAAAAACTTGTTTAATACATTCTCATTAAATAAAATTATCACAAAAATAGTTCCACACAAACACTGACCAAAGCTTCATACTTCCAAACAAATCCTTTAGCAAAGTAACTACTGAACGCAGACAGGATACACCTGTATACATACAGGATATACCTATACAGACACTTTTATATTTCAAAGCTGGAAAAATAAGATTATTGCTATCACCAGTGATTTTAGGTGGAAAGAATATATAAAATGTAGTAAAAAGCACCACAACAGAAATGTAAAAGCAGACTATAGTGAAATGACAAGGAAGAGCAGGAACTAAAAGAAACTGTGACACTCTCTGCCTTAACTACATTTACCATGTAAGACAATTATTAAAGACACTTGTGAGCAACATGCATTCAAGTAGTAATATTAGAAAGGATTGCATCTAATTTCCAGTTCGTATGCCTTAAATACTTAAAACCTTTTACTACCATTACAATAGAGCTGGCAAGGAAAGTACAAGGAGACAAAGCAATTATCTAATCTGCCCTGTGCCCTAACACTGTCAGTTTAAAGCTACTCCTTAGCAAACATTTAACTGAGCACAACATTCCACCCCTCCATTTCTTAAAGCAACATAACACACGGATAGCTGAACACATTTTTAAATTGGAACACAAAAGTGAGCCACCGAAGTAACCCTAGGGAGCTAACAGGCTCTAAGGTTGAAACAAATTACAATCTGGAGGACCACACATATTGTCTCCAGATACTAAAGACAAGTCTACACATGCCAGTAATATCCTTTAAAATATAAGATGCACTCTGGGAATACATTAATTTTACAGACACCTAAAGCACTGTGGTCACTCGTGGAACACTCCACAAAAGAAAATCTAGGAGCAAGTCCTGTTTGTTATGCACAACAGCTTAGAGTCAGTGAGAAATACTTTAATAGGATCTAGAAATCAGAAGCTACTTACACAGCATACAGAATCTCTCTTGTTTAAATATACTAAGGAGGAAGAAAAGCACAACAGAAGCCAAATTACCAAATGAAAAATGAGCTACGAAAAGTTTAACAAGTACATGAAGCCTCACTTTTTTTAAAAAAAAGCTTCACCTATTTGGTCAAGCATCTGAACCTAAGTTCAATTCAAAGAAATTTAAACTTCCTCCAGAAAAAAAACCACAACCAAACAGCAATGACAAAACTGGTAAGTCAAGCAACTGTGGCGACTAACTACTTAACATCTGGCCATCTCAACTTAATAAATTCAAACAATTCTGAAAACTGGTTCTATACACTGCTTTGCCTCTACTGGAACATAACAGGGTGTAAGAAGGCACATATGGTAGGTTGACCTTGACTGGCTACCAAGTTCTCACCAGAGCCACTCTTTGTCAGTCCTCTCCTCAGCTGGAAAGGGGAGAGAAAACACAACAAAAGGCTCATGGGTCAAGATAAGGACAGAGAGAGATCACTCAGCAACTACAGTCACAAGCAAAAGAGACAAGACTTGGAAACTAGCTTATTGCCAATCTAAATCTGAGTATGATATCGAGAAATAAGAACAAAACTAAAGGCACCTTTGTTCCCAGACCTCCCTTCTTCCTGGGCTCAACGTCACACCCTGTTTGCTTTCTTTCCTCCCTGCAGGGCAGCACAGGCAGATGGGCAATGGAGGTTTCAGTCAAGCCATCACACATTGTCTCTGCCACTCCTTCCTCCTG
>NW_008618207.1:5785-25346 GCF_000691845.1 Merops nubicus
CTCATCCCCTGCTCCAGTCTAGGGTTGCTCCCATGGAAAACAAACCTCCATGAGCTCCTGCAACAGGGGTCCTTCCCATGGGCTGCAGTCCTTCAGGAACAGATTCTACACTTCCATACACAACACAATTCAGTGTATAACCATCCTTTTTCCTCTTTCCCCTGTCCCCCATCTCAACCTAAACATCATCTACTGTGACTGAAAACCTCTCTGCCCTTTTCAAACACAGGTTTATGTACTTCCCTTATTTCCATAGCAACTTCTAATATATTTGAAAATCTATACCTCATTGCAAAGACAAGAAAGGGAAACACTTTCCTTGAGGTCTGGTTAAAAACCTTTAAACACTTTTCTGGGCCATTCACTGCATGCATGCTTCTGTACATCTATAGTTAAGAGAGCAGGCCATCTAAAACAGGTTTAGGGTTACACTCAGCTCACTGTGTGGGACCTTGTTACAAAAAAGCCAGGGGGTCAGGTGGTCCTGTTAGACAAGCTGCTTACAAATAAGAAATATCCACTAATAAGGCTAAATATAACTTCAAAAGGAAGTTAGGCAGGTGATACATGATCTACTCTTAACAGATGCATGTTGCCTATTTAGCATCTTACAGTACTTAACTGCCTATTTTCATGGGTTTTGGCAATGGAAATCAGATTTATTATTCGTTCATTTTTTTTTTTTTTTTTTTTTCAAAAAAGACAGGCTCTACTGTAAGAACCCTGAATTTGCTGAACATGAAGGGCAAGTTCTCTAATATGTATTTTATCAAGATGCAAATAAAACAAAACACCTGAATCACATGTGACCTGTTCTTTTCTTAACACAGAACAAATCAAGTTGTTGTTAATTAACCCTTTTCTCAACCAGGAATGAGCTTACATTTCATATTCACTAATAACTTGGCAGACTTCAGTCTATAACTTCTTGGTATCACTTGTTACATTATCCTCCCCACTAAGTTATGGACACATGTCCTTGGTTTCCTTCTTGGTATAACTGCTTTTATAATTTTTTTAGCTGCACCTAGCAGAGAGTATAAAGCATGATCCACCACTGCTCAGGCCTGTTCTTTATTCTTCTAACAATCTCATCAGACTAGTTTGAGCATCTCCTTACACTTGTTGGGAGTTTTTACATTTTTCTTCCCTTCCTTTCTTCTTGATCTCAACTCATTTCATTTAGATCTCCTTTTTTACTAAGGTTCACTGCGTCTAGCTCAGTATTCACTTCCTCTTCATGCTCAGACACAATTACAAAGTGATACAGTTCTTAGCCAGCTGCCTGAAAAGATTTGAAGGATAAATAAGGATTTTCACCTGTAACAATCTTAAGGTCCTCTGCCGAGGCCAGGATATGTCCTACTGCCTTTTCACAACCAAGATAAGGCAAGAAAAAGGAATGTTTTAGTCATGCGAGGAAGCAGGAAGCAAGTAGGAGCTCACTATCTACCCTCAGGACCTGAAGGAAATCAGAGAGCTTCAGCTGCTTTTTCCCAACACCCCCACCCTGCAGCAGCCTCAAGCACACATACATGAAGAGGGCCCAGGGGAACAAAACGCAGACTGAGTGATAATATGAATGGGAGCACCTGAAAACCTCTACAGCATTTTCAAAGGTGAGCTGAGCAGACTTTAAGACTGTAGCAGAGGCAGCCTTTGTGTGCAAAGGGCTACTTCTAGAGCCAGCACTTAAAAAAATCCAGAAAGCTAAGTATATGCCGCAAGAAATAGGCCTCCAGCATTCCCAAACACCCTTTCTGTGTGCCTCCTAAGCTTTCTTCTGAGACACCCACAGAGAATTCTACTGAAATAAAGGCAAATTGTAAGTTTTCAAGTGTCCCAGATCTTTCTGTGTAACACCAACTGACACGAGCTCGTAAACACAAAAGAAACAAGAACAGTTTACATGAAGAAATATTTACTTGGCTGCAGTTAATGAGGAAGTCCATAACCAGGCTCAGGTCTCATGAGTCATAGCTGACTATGCTGCCACAAAATCCTTCCTGATACACAGCTCTCAAGCCCGAGGTATTAATGAAACAAGCTTCGGAACAGTTATCTGCTTCAAAAATACTTGCTTAAATAAATGCTTAAGACAAATCACGCTGGGAACCCTAAGTGTTTTATATAATTCATAGCCTTCAAGAATACTTCAAGGGAAGAGAAAAAACAAATTTTAACAAAGAAACTTGCTTGCAATCCCACTACTAAGTAGTATTTCCTCTTTCCCCTGCAGAGGAAAGCTGGGGCAGTTCACAGCAGATCCAACTAAAGTCTGCTCATCACAACTATTAAAGTGGGAATGTGCTGCTATTCCAATTGCTGAACTGAAACCTATCTACTGTGAATTTTATTTAAAAATTTTGAAGGTTTATCCTACTAGGAAAATAATGAACAGGGCAATAGGACAAGACAATAGTGGTGTACAGAAAATGGGAACTACCATTCTTTAGTTCTGACATGTATGTCACTAATATAAATGTGGCATGCGGTTATCTAGGCTAAATCCACAGTCCCCAGTTATTAACAAAAAATACATACACTGCTATGAACATAACTGCAGTTTACAAATACACTCTACTAACATATTATTTGAGTAAAGACAAGAATTGTACTTACCTAATTCAGCAGTATAAAGCTATTTATCCCTGAAGCTTTCACATATCTGTTTGGAGGGTTTTTTGGGTTGGTTGCTGTGTGTATTTTTATGTTGCTTTTTTTCTGTGATGCCAGTAAGTCTTATTCAGTAAGTCTTATTTCATACAAAATTAAGAAAAACTTAGTCTAGCTGCATTATGATTTTGCCCACAGCCAAATGTGAAAATCCGTTCAGCTTCTGAATACTATTCTTGAATTTCTAAATTTCAGTTATATTTAAGCCAGATTCCAGAAAACCTCTAATGCCAATCATCATTCATCCTGCTAGAACACTGCATTATTTACTTCTATGTGGACTAAGTTATCACAGTCATAAAACCTCTTAACAGAACTATATTCATATAAAAAGTGATTTTACAGTGAAGGCAAATATTAAGTACTACCTCTTTTATTCCCTCTAACATAACTATTGCAAAATTGTGAGGAATCATTGCTTTAGAAAGGCATTCTGTTTACTTAACAAAAGTAAAAAAAAAAAAGACATTAAGAAAGACATCTTGGTTTACTTAATTAGGTTTTACAAAATTCTCTTAAGGAAAAAAACTTGAACGATCTGAATGCCTCTGACAATCAGTTAGCTTTCAATCATTAGGAAAGACTTAAGTAGCACCTTTAAGCTAAAATATTAAACCTGGTGTTTCCCTCCTCTTCTCCTAGTGCAGCTCAAAGGAAGTTAACAGAACTTCTCATTCTTTTTCCACATAGGCTTGAGGATAGTGTCACTCAAAAGTTACCTAAGTGAAAATTGAGAAAATTAAAGTTTTCATAATCAGAAAATCAGAATGAGCTGGTGCATTTTGCCCTTTGCTTATCTGATGGAACAGTCCTGCAATAACATTTTGCAACTCTGATGCCTACCTGCAAGCACATTCACAAGCCTGAAAAATCTTTTAATAATAGCAGTCTCCACCAACTGCAACTTGAATACCTCCTATAAAAGTAGACATGGAAAGTTATACCCTGGAAAACGAGATGCAAGCCAGGCTATCATAACCAATGTCTGCCAGCTCAACAGAGCTGAATACACAATCTTTTCCCATGGTGTAACTCTCCAATGCAAGGTACAATCTATCCACTAGTTTGTGGATTAGTTTTTCCACCATCCATTCTGCGCCATTCCGCAACTTCCTGAAATCCTCCGGTTACACAATATCTGAACAAACTACCACTTCCTCCACCAAAGAGATGTTCAGAGTAGTCACCACATAACAAAACTACAGATCTTCCTGAATGTTCTCTAAGGTCATTCAATAGGTTCTGGACCCAGACCTATCACTCAAATACCAAAAATCTCACTATCCCCTCTAGCTTCCAACAAGAAATCCAGCAGAAGATCAATCCAGAGCAATATGTACGTGACAAAGAAGGATAGAGGGGCACAAGCAATTAACAGAATACACTAAATTGCATCTATAACATGGTATTATTTTTGAAACAGAAGTTCAAAAGAGGATCATGCTCACATTAAGCAAGGGAATATCCTCACAACAGGAGGCAGTACACTGGACAAAGGGAGACATTTGTATTTGAGAATTTAGGAAGCAATGGACAAAACCACTATCACATTTTAAACAGAAAGATGGTATAACATCTTGCATGATGAGCTATAGAAATATGATGCTGAGGACCTTGAAAAGTAGCTTATCTGATGCAACAGAAAAAGGGAAAGCCAGTAAAAGCAGTGTAATGTAACAAACAAGTTCAAATTAAAGAAAAAAAAAAATCTTCACCATTTTCAGTAGCAGCATGTATCAAAATAAGCACTGCAGTTACTGCGAAGTGAGGCTAACTAATATCAGTGTGTATAATTTGACTGTGGGAGCAGAAAAATAGAACCTACCTCATGTTAGTAAGGAAGAGCTATATGAATAATCTAAATATACTTATGCTGAGGTACTAACAAAAACCCAAAGATATAAAGTTAACTTTAACATTTATGCCGTACAATTGAAGGAATTAAAAGTACACATGAAAACTGCACTTTAGCTCAAATGTAAAACCAGTTTAGAACTGGCAGAGGATGCGATTATTCAGATGGGAAAAAAAAGCAAGTGAAAAATCTCAGCCAAGTTTCAAAAAGCACACATCTTAAAATAATTTTTCTAAAGCACTTAACCAATGACAGATCCCAACTGTAGAGGAGTTACGTCCCTGCCCTAAAGAATTTAAAATGGCTAATAACATGGTAACTTACAAAAAAAAAGTAAACAGAAAAGGTAAAAAAGCACCACAGAGATAGTTTTAAAGTTGTATTCTAGGTGATGAATAGTACTTAATCATAAGAAAAATTACCTTAATCCATCTAATCAAAATACATTTTACCAATGAATACAACGCTTGGTAAGAATTTACTAGACAAAATAGGTATAAAAAAATGGTCTTTTTTGCCCCATTAAATACTAAGGAGAAGTATTTAGTCAAGTTAGTGTATTTCTTGCTAGAGTCACTGCTCATTTTTAAGAATACAGCTTCAAGACTGCTATTCCAAATGGTCTGCTCCTCCTTGTATCTTTCCTTGATATAATTTCCTCTGAATGAGCATCATCACTGTGTTTTCCTTTAGAATTTCTTCCTTTCCCAAAATTTGAGGACACTCACCAAAATCCTCCCTGTGCTTAGGAGCAATCCTTGCTCCTTCTTTCAAATGTGCACATTAATGACAAACTGTGTCTATACTGTCTAGATGAATACAGTGGCTTGACCCTGCCTGGCTGCTAGATCCCACCCAGTCACTCTCAGTCCCCCCCTCAGCTTTACAGGGAGAGGAAAATAAGATGAAAAGCTCATGGGTCAGCATAATGACAGGAAGATCACTGCCATCATGGGCAAAACAAACTCAACTTGGTGAAAATTAATTCCTTCCCAATTAGAGTTGGATGGTGAGAAATAAAGAAACGGGCACAGGGGCATGGGGAATAAGGTCCATGGTCAGTTCATTATGCTTTAACTTTTCCTCTCCTTCCTCAAACTCTTTCCTCCTCCAGCATGGATCTTCTCCACAGCTGCAGTGCTTCAGGATAAACATGCTCCAGGGTGGGCTCTTCACAAGCTGCATCTCCCTCCCTCCCTTCCCACCCTACCCCTGACTCCCCCCACACCCCCACTTCAGGGCACATTCAGATGCTACGGTAAGGTGCTCCACAGGCTGCACTGTGGGGATCTGTCCTGGTGTGGTCCTCTCCACAGGCTGCAGGGAGAAGCCAGCCACACAGTGCTCTCCTCCACAGCTGCGGGGGGCCTTCATTCGGTGCCTGGAGCTCCTCCTACCCCGCCCGTTCCTCCCACCTCGGGGATCGCAGGGGTGTTTCACACACTCGTTCCCCTCTCTTCTCTTCCTCATGCACTGCTGAGCACCGCTTTTGCCCTTTGAGTAGCTCGAGGTGCCACCACCGTGCCTGAGGGGCTCAGCTGCACCCTGCAGGGAGACCGCTGGGGCCGGGTGGAACCGGCCATGTCAAGGCAACTTCACCTCTCCTCACAGAGGCCCCCCATCAGCCCCCACCTTTGCCATGTACACCCCGTGCAATGATAGAAGTCCATCAAGAGCTTTTTGCCTCTACAAGTTATTTTTGAAGATACTTGGCTTTGTAAGTATAAACAGTAAAGTACTAAAGTCATTCATTTAATTTTGGACGGATTTTTCTTTTAAATATTATTAACCACCCTAGATCTAACTCTCAGGGTGGAACAACTTCAAGAAAACATCATAGTACTTTTGGTTATCACATTTATTAAGCATGTACTGAAAACCCAATTTGTACTGCTTCCCCATCCTCTGAAACACAATCCAAGTAGATCCACAAACCTGGGGAATTAGGGTCTGCCAAAACTCGCAACACAGAATTCTGGTTTCCCCTTCTGAACACCAAAACCCAGGCAAAACTTAATGGTAAAATTGTACTAGGATATCTTGCCTTTCCTTGCTGCTAATTCTTACGGAATAAGAACCCCTTTTTTAGCTATATCAGCTGACTGTATTTTTATTTTTTTTTTTCTATATCCTGTAAAAAAAAAAAATCATTGCAAATGCAAGCAAGTAAACAAGACAGCTTTATGTCTACTGAAACAGTGATGGGCCTTTTAGGTGGCCAAACATGGGACATCTAATAGTTTCCTCATTACTACATTAAAAAACGTCTCATAATAGCACATTTAACATGTAGAAAAATATCACCAAGAAAATATGCATCAAGTATAAAAGCCTACTAAATGTTTTTACATTCTTTGCTACTAAAATATTTTATTTCAGGTCTTAGGCTAGGATATTTGCTTTTTAAAATGCCTTTCAGCACCAACTAGTCTCTTAAATAATCATCTTATCTTTTAGAAAGATGATTTTAGATTTTTTGAAAGCTAAAATCGGTACCCGCTGCACCCGTGAAAGCAGAAGCATGCTAAGCAGAATTTAGCATTAGTTTTATAATTTATCTACGTAAACTTTACATCTAGCTTGGTTTAACCCCCTGCAAAGAAGATCTCTCAGAGAGCTGCCTGAAGACTGGAACAAGCATATATTGTATGTTTTACTTTAACAGTGAAACCATGTTTAAAATTTGAAACCTACAGATCCCAAAGGCAATTTTGGTCAATCTGGTTTTCTGCACATCTAGCGGAGAGCTTAAGATGCAAGAGTGATCATATAAAAATAATTTTCAGATTTTTTGTGAGGAATCAACTATTCCACAGTCGTACTCCAATGTGTTAATTTTATCAAATGAATTCCCTGTTAATAATGTGAAATTACTATGTATCAAGTCATGCTGTATTGATTTATATGTAAACACACCTCTGGTACACACTATTCCCAATTGTCTACTCAAAACCAATGACTTGTAATAGCAAGACCTAGAGTATAATAAATGTGCAGCTAAATTTTGGTGAAAGACTTGGAATGGCACTGTGTTATTAGAAGAAATGAGGGTATGATTGAAATATTTATAACACAGCATATGCACACGGTCATTGCCTGAAGTGAACCAGTAATGGCTGTGGATAACCTGTGTATGAGCTCCGTGGATGAACAATGGGGTATTAACAGGTTTAGATAAGCACTGTGAGAAATCAGGATATGATTAATTGGCCTGTCCTGTTCAAACAGTCTGAAGAACCCTAAACTTCATCCAAGTCATAGCTACTTGCCTTTAGAGCAAACTAGCAGTTAATGTCTCCAGAATATGAGCTACCAGAAATGGAAGTGTTCATGAGGGTACTTCAGTAGGAACCAAATCAGAGAACTGGGCCCCCATTATGCTTCTCAGATAATCATTAGGTGCAAAATATTTGCATAATCCACTGACATCATGCATCACCCTGGGTTTAGTTAGACTCATGGTGATGGGAATGGCAAGTTCCCACCCTGTGAAAGCAATGAAGCTGCAGCTAAAGCAGAGGCCTGCTGTACCAGGGAAAGGAGCACACTAAGACCTAAGATTAGTTTGGTCTGAATCCAAACATAAGCTGCTTATACAGTACAACTGTACAAGCATTTCTGTGCACACTGCATTAACATGGCTATCAACGGGCACCATGCTAACTACAAGGCCCCAGTCCTGATCTGTAAGGGTCATTATCAACTCATTATTAAAAATGGCTCTGTGAACTAGACCTTGGTACCAGGTTAGGAAGAACAATATAAGCATGGGATAAAGGCCCTGAAAATATCCATCTAGGCTAAAAGCAGAGGCCCCAAGACCATAAACAACTGATTAACTCTCAGTTACTCAGTGAAAATGCACAACCTCCAGAACTGGGAAGGATGTTTTTGCTTTATGCAGCAGCAGCTACATAAGGCAAGAAAAAAAAGAAACCAAGAGAGAGCTGAGCAACAGGGCAAGGCTCCTGCTGCAGCCTTAGGAAAGTATTGCATCCCCAGCATCATACACCATGTGTAATTCAGGACCAGGAGCCTCAAACACGTTACAAAAGATCCTAAATGTGAGAGAAGGAAAGCTGGCAGAAGGTGCCTACTTCAATTCTGTCCCTGTTCTGTCATCCAATATTTCCCACTCCTTATTGAAGAGCTCTTCTGTCACGTTACTTTGACCTCAGCAAGCAGGACCATCAAGAATAAAGTTACCAGGCTAGCTATATGGTACTGGCTACATGGTACTGCATGCTTACAGATAATTTAGGATCTAAGTCTGATAATAAGACTGACTGCTTTGAAAACATAATGTGTGCAAGAACTAATGTATAGTAATAATTACCAATGTGTAAGAATCAATTATAGGCAGAAGGCACATTGATAATGAATGTCAGACTAAAAGCTTTCATTCTAAAGTTCAAAATTGACCTCATTTGTTAGTCTAAACTATTCCATCACAGCTATCTCCAATTCCTTGAGATATATGTATCTGTGTACATATATATCTCTATATGCACATATTTCATCATGAAAGAGCTTAAAAAGAGACCTTAAAAGATAAAACAACTCTTCTTAAGACAGCAACTTTAAAAGATTTAAAAATATATTTGGCACTAGTCACAATACAATCTGTTAAATGCCTAGAGTCATGGGGTAGCAAATTCCGCTCCAACTAGTCCTCTTAACTGAGGAATGGTGGACTTCAGCTGAGTAAAGTACACAACAAACAGACTAAGAAGCGGCCACAATATTTGATCTAATTCACAATGATAGAATTCATAAGGAATATGGCAAAAGCAGCAACTAAACTTCATGCCTGAAGGAGGAGGCAAAAAGATGAACTGGGAGAGGCAGAAACAACATTCTGTGTTTATGAACAGAAGCAAAAGTCTCATAAGTTAGCCACTTTAGGAGGTAGCAGAACAGGAGATGGCCTTGTGCAACTGCATACAGGTAGATATAAACGTCAGAATACTCTTTTTTACTTAGCATTCTAGGAACAGGTGTCAGAAATTAAGCTCTGCTATTGTACAGATCTTCAATAGAGATGCTAAAAACGTTATTAATGGCTATCACAGGGCAGATCAGATAATCAACAACAGGTTGACTAGCAGGGCTGTTGAGCAATGCTACAACCCCAGAAGGTAGTTACAAATGAAGCAACTGTATCCATGAACAATAAATCAGCTATAAATCAATCTTACAAAGATGCACAGAAATTCAGACTGAGCAAGAATGAGGACTGCAAATACCACAGGAAAAAAAAAATGCTGAGGTATAAAATATCTTTTAACACCAAATGCAAAAAACACTAATTATAGGCACGGCATAACATCTGTAAGAGATGCTCCATGGCATGAAAAAGCTCCAGTATAAACCACAGGCAGGAATTATGATACTGAAGTGGATGACAAATCGTGAACACCATTACAATTTCATTAATTCTTTTGAAAAAGAAGTCAAGTGGGGGAACGATATTCTAGTTGACAATAAAAAGTTGTCAGAAGTACTGTGGGATTACAGCTCTAATTTCAAGAGTGTGGTAACAACATTATACTCAATTACTGAAGATGAATTCTTCAGCACTATTAAGTAATCCTAAAATATTTGGTTAATACACATTACTGGTTTTTTTTCACATCTTAATGATTATAGAATTCTTCATCTTAATATGAAGAACACTCTCACCTGAGGTAATCTGGATGCATATTTTTCCCACTTCTGACTATTTCCTCAACACATATTAGAGGAAATCTTCCACTTCTGACCCTGGCAAATAATTGCTTTTTGCTTGCATGTGATAGTAGTGTTCTATAGCACTTTGATAAATAATGGGTAACATTCGTGACATTTTTACTTTGAACATCAACCCACCCATTTCTGGTTCAGAGAATTCAAAGAAATATATGAATCTGTATGCTAAAAGTAATTGTCCAGGAGAATGTTACGTTCCAATCAAGCGTCACGTCTCCCACGCATCAACTCCCTTCCCCTCCCTCACTCTCCCATTGCTCTTTGGCATTTTCCTCTCCAGAATACAACCACCTCAGGACTTTCACGTGTGAGTAACCATTCCTGATCACACTTGCCTCTGTCTAGCATATCCATTCAGATTTCTCTCCCATTTAGCCAAGATTTTCCACCAGTCTGCATTTAGCCATTTTATTATTTAAGGCACACACCAAAGCCTAAAAGTACTAATTGCCATGGGTCCTAAATAAATCCCTATCTAGTTAGGGCTTGTATTCTGTGTCTTAGTTTGCACGGGTCATCTTTTTAGCAGCAATTAAAGCTGAGGAAGTAATTTATCAAATTAGAGAAAAGGAATTATTTAATTAAATGCTCATCACTTCATACTAAAACATTCTTTTCCAACCTCAGACAGCTGGAAACAGTATTTTCCCATGCAATTAGCAATTATTACAAATTTACTGCTACAGTATTTTTGCCCAGGGCACAGAATTATAGCTTAGTTTTTTTTTTAATAAAAGCTTTCACCAACTAAAAGCTATCAGTTCCCATTCAACTTAACTAACAACAGACTGAATCAATCCTATCAGTAGACAAAAGCTGCAATTACATAATTTTATCATAAGCAGGTCTGTGAGCAAGATCAAAGTTCAACATAGCTAGAAAAAAAACTCCAAAGGTTACCCACATTAGTCCAAATGGGTCTACTTCCATACGCTACCACTCCAATTGCTTCCAAAATACTGTTACATTTCACAGCATATAAAATTTAAAAGAAACACACCAACATAGTGTTAATGTCAAGGTCAATTTTTAGAAGTCTATTCTGCAAGCCATGATTCTCCATGCTACAAGTGTTTTAAACAATACTACTGTGTGTCTAGCATTGACCTCTCCTTCAATTTAAAACATACATCTTTATTCTAAAACTGAAATGATTATGGAGTTTAAAGTTTCTCTGAAAAAAGCTCTCATAGGAACCTCTTATCTGTTTAAATTTACCGAGGCATGAAGCATCCTCTGTTAACTTGTCAGTTTCTTTTTAAAAATAATGTCAATTTGTACTTCCCCTCACAAGTGCCCAATTATTAATGGTGACCAGCATCATACTATAAATAAACCAGAAATATTGCTAGAGTGAGGAAGGGTGGATGTTCATCTAGCTGCATCTTTTAAAAGTGTGGTAGTTTTTTTTATTATTAGTGGCTACTGGAAAGAACCACCTCACTTTCTTCAAGACTACATGTAAGGAAACTAGAAGCTTAGAATTGGAAACTTCCAGTTTAGCTCTTTCATTAAAATGTTATTTTTCCTTTTTATAACCTGAAACTAACAGATGGTTACATCAGCCCTAATTTATAACATGAATAATTACTAAGTTGAGGCCCCATCCCTGGGGCTGGACGGATGAGGCTCTGGGCAGCCTGATATAGTGGGAGGTGTCCCTGCTCATGGCAGAGGGGTTGGAACTGGGTGATCCTTGTGGTTCCTTCCAACCCTGACAGATTCTGATCTGTTTTAGCAGAGGACTTTAGAGCCCTATTAGCTCAATGGTTTGACTTGATGATCTTGAAGGTCCCTTCCAACCTAAAGGATTCTATGATTCTATGAAGTTCTTCACAACAAATTTATTGTTATTTGGAAAAAAACACCAAAGACTAAGCTGTTCCTCAGGCAGACATCAATTTCCCATCTTCTTGCCTGTCCTGAGCTCCATATAGTCACAGCAGATACTCAAGAAATCGACCCTTTCAGAAATCTATTCTGAAGGGGAATGGCTTGCAACTTGTGTATTACTAAAACCCATCATTATTGCCTTCATTAAGCAGCAGTGCATTCTAGTTGCTGCTTCCAGAATAAAACCCACACCTAGTTCAGTGAAAACATCTCCACTATGCAAACAATTTATTGCTCAATCCTGGTCCAGGCATTTCCACAGAACTGTCTAAATATCTCTTTACAACACAATAAAAACAAAGTGTTCTTAAAAAAAGGCTAATAACCCTGTTTCTGTTAAGATTTTGGCCCAAGTATGCAGCAGCATATTACAACCAAAGCCAAGGAAAATTATCACACTTTGTTTATGCTACCAAATTAGAAATAAAGAAGTTTCTGTACATCAGTAATACACAGAGAAAGGAAGATGAAGACCAAGCACTGGATTAAAACAACATGGCAAGCGTGAATCCTATTTGGAGAAAAACTGAAGGTTAAGTTGGAGCACAAGTTTTTGGAACTCTTCCTGTATAGCTAGTCACCTCTAGTGACAAAAAATACAAAGTCCACACATGGCTGAGTTTAAGCATTCTTAAAATCTATCAAGCATGACATCTCCCTCAAGATCCTCCACAGGGATCCATGCAGAAGATCTATCCTGACCAGACAAATTCTTTCTGGAAAAATCCTAGTACTCATGAGGTAAATACTTCACTGTTAAGAATCTGTACACAGGATTGTGAAAATTTATTAACAGAAATTACCACCAGGACTACATTAGTGCTGGCCTTTCTGTGAAACTGGATGAAGTGGAGGGGCACAGCAGAGGACCTCAAGAGTTCCCTTCCAATGTAAGTTATTCACATATCTGTTATTAGTGATATATCATGTTGTGACTGCATGCGTTAGTGCAAGTCACTTGGTACAAAAGCAGCGATGGCACTATCAGAACAGACACAGCAATCAAGGCAAGGACAGTACAAGCTGAAAGGCCAGTTTGCCTGGGAGTTGGACTTCCAGCTCTAAAAGGCACTTCTTTGAATGACAGACTGTAGATATTTCAGCTCCAAAGCTGAATTCCACGGGTCCACCACTACAGGACTGCCATCAACAACTGCTGTTAATTGTACATGCAGAAGTCCCCATTTCAAGTTTGACTTCAGGAATGAAAGAACTACAAAGCTACATGGTAATGAAGGGTATCATTAATAAACACCATATGGCATGGACAACCAAGTACAGCAGTAATTTAGGATGTCTAGCCTACATTAATATAATAAAGCTTCAGTTTGTGCATATATGAACTATTTATAATATCCCTATTTCTTCTCATCCTTTGAGCACACAGAACTTTTAACTGAGGTTCAAGCTTCTACCCTGCTATAAACCAGCTAAACACATTTGAGGTGTTCTTCCTTATATAGCTAAAAGCAACTCTGCATCATGCATTGACTTTCATTGTCCTCCCCCAAAACTTAATTCACATGCCCAGTTCTTGACAGTTCAATACTTGATGTATTTCCATGAGTATACAATAAATATTCATTTTTAGCCCTCTATTCCAGGAAAAAAAAGCCAGGTCTTTTCAGTCTTAGTGATTAACACAGCAGATAGTCCAACCAGAGCCTCTCTTTTCCATTCAATTAAAGACTATTGTCACAGGAACCTACCTGTTTTGGAGCATTGACATTTTAAGTCCATACTTGAAATACCTGAACGAGCTATTTTAACAAGCTAATTTAGCAAGTCTTCCCCTCATTAAATAAAGAACGGAGAGACAAGTGTCTTATAAAATATCTATGTAGAATTATCTGGCTATCAATTTCTGCCCAATGTGATAGGACTGATAAAACAAGAGCAGAAGCAACTGCAGTGTTTGAAATAAAACATTCATGTCTCAGTTAATACTATGACTTTATTAGACTGATCCTCATTGCTGGTAGTAGAGATAAGACTACTCGGTGACAGCAACTTTCCAAACTTACACTTATACATCAACAAAATGTGGATATTCTATACTACTTGTAGCATTAGACACAAAATCATTGCATTCCTGTTGAATCCAAACTTGTGTATCTAACCTGAGTGCCCAAAAGAAAGCTTAATGAAAATCCAATCATCCTTTCCTACAAGGAAACACTGCAGCCATCAACACCAGGTCATACCACTCATGTCCTGCTTTATACAGAAGGAAATTTCCTGAAACACAACATGTTAAGAGATAGGTCGTTACCATGCCTGACTTGGGATCAGCAAGATCAAGAAAACTAAGCTTACCTGACTTTTCCTCCCTACTAAAAGTAACCACAAGACATGATGTTCCACTAACAGCAAAAGCAGTTTTCAGACATTATAACCCAAACATTTATTAGCTATTTGTGTTCTCCTATGCATTTAAAATATGTGCTAGTAAGCTTACAGTTAGTTTCAAAAAAATTAAAGATTAACTATGTACCTCAAGAAGAATATTTTAAATGTTTATCTGAGTATAATTAATTTTCTATTTTTTAAAATAATTCGATTTTCTATCGAACCACTATCAAACCAGAAGCACTCATGCACAACTCCAGCTTAGAAGAAGAACTTCTGAAAAATAAGAGATAGAATAATTGCATGACACTTTCAAAAGTAAATTTCTATATCCTAGAGACATGAAATGATCCAATAGCATTCCTGAATCTCTAATACTTACACAACGATCAAACTGTTTACTAGGTTTCAGAGCTGCCATCTTGAACCACAATCAAGCAATTAAACCGTCAAATACCACTCACAAAGTATGAGCTTGAATGAAAATGGAACAACTAAAGCATGCGATTAAGTTTTAGAATCATGGCCACTTTTTATTCTGTCTCCAACTCCATAGTTTCTTAATGTACTCAAGAAGCTCAAGAGCTGAAAAAAAATGCAGCAGTTTAACTCCAAGTTATCAGATGTGACAAGTGCCAGATGGAAGGGAAAAAACGTATCTGTAGGAAGTTCCTGTGGTGCACACTTCCTGGTCAAAAGATAAGCTCACCACCTTCCCTTCACAAAGTGCAAGGTACCCAAACATAATAGCAGCATCACTATAATATCTCATTTCATCAACACAGCTGGAATTCAGGTTGCTAAGATATGCTCTACAGCATGCTTCCAGAAATCTGGTGGCCCACCTCCTTGCTACCACCCTCCTGTCTCTACCTGGCTAGCACATTAAACCTTGGAAGTCCTGATCAAAGACTGCTACTACCACAAATGGCTGAATGTATACTTAAGTCAGAATACCTAAGGGCTGTTTTGCTACACACCATATATGCCTGTTAAATCTTAAGCAAGTTGTAGGAGTTTACATAGTTAAAAAATCAAATTAGGTGATCTGTATTAGTTTTCATATGACTGCAATATCTGTCAGATCTAAATGTAAAGAACTGCACTTTTCATAAGCTTTTCGCCAAAATGCATACAGTTAATCAGTTATACAGTTAATAATCAATCCAGTCTTTTTTCAAATTTAGATGCAGTTAATAGAATTCTGCCTATAAGGTGAATATTAGTAATAAAGAAAGCTTCTAATTTGTCACCCTTAATTCAGTTTTAAAAAAACACATTCAATGGAATAGTAACATAAATAATAAATACTTGTGTGCTACATAAGTTCAGCTATTTTTTCCCTAAATCACACCACTGGACTGACTGTTAACAGTAACAGAAAAGCTGCAGCATGCTTTTTGGGAAGCATTAGTCATAATTAATACACGTCGTAATTCTGAAAGCCAGAAAAAGCAGATTTTTTTCTTTATCTTCTAAGGCAAATTCATCTTCATGAGATTTCACTTTATACATAGGCTCTTTATTCTCACCAGTTTAATACCAGATCTTTTAGAATTACAGTAAAACAGCACCACACTAACTTCTTCAGAGGAGGAAGCCTGTGGTAGAACATTTTATTTTGGAAACATACAGAGTCATGTCTTAGGCTGACTCCTGGAAAAAACTTTGCAGGCTCCAGAGGCAATCCGTGCCCCTACCCATAGAAACTTCCAACACAGGAGACGAAAAGCTGCTTACTGCAGTGACAGATAAGAACAGCTTGTTTTCTTATGAGGAACTCCTTGACCTGTTCCAGTGACACCACTGACTTTCCTAATATACGACCTACAAGAATTTGTCATACCCGTGTTTGCTTTCACCGGACATCAGCCTACAAATACATAACACCTTAAAACATGAGAAGATGGCAGTAATGAAATAGCACTTACTGTAATCACAGCCTTGCTCAGGCAGATAGAGCCTCTGCAGCCATACTCAGTTTCATCTTCAGTCTTGTAATAACTGAGTGTGTTGCTTTTCAGAACTACCCATCGATCCTGCCACCCATGAATGTAGTTGGTCCACTGTAAAAAAAAAAATAAATCTGAAGGTCAGCTAACAGAAAAATAATATCTGTATCTTCTTAGGCTTTCAAGGACTAGGAGAAAGCAGCAACTTACTTTAAAAAATTATTGCCAACAGAGAACTTTATTCTGCTCAGAGTTCCTAAAACAATTTTACAAGTTCCAGAAGATACTAAAACTCAGTTGTTTCAAATGAACAGTAACATAGCAGATGTTTTGACTGCAACTGCATTGCCAAGACTAAAGTTTAAAAACATACTGATGACAAATTGAGGAAGAGTGGGGAGGAAAGGAAAAAAAAAAAATCAAACCTTAATCACAAAGGTGAGTTTAGCCAACTGATTTAAAACCTAGAATAAGGCCAAAAGCCAGACTTAAGTGAAACGTGAATTAACTTATTCTACATAAAAGTGAATTTCTATAAAAATGGTTTCACTGACATAACTGTTCTCATCATATAAATACAAACATGTCATTATCCCAGAGTACAGTATATAACTATTGCAGTGCTTAATCAGTTCCTTATCAATTTAATGTTGTCCACATATTTCCTCAGCTTTTAATTCTTAACCACCTCCTTATTAAGAAGATACATGCTAATCAGCAGACATCTAGTCATTCTTTTGCTGCTCATGGTTTTCTAGGGACTCCACATTCACACATGGAATGAAACCTATTTTCCAGGAACCCAGGAATCTGTAGGATTTTTTGAATAATTACAGAGATCTAGTAAGAAGCAACTAAGAGTCTGGGTTATAAATCCTTTGTTTGCAACATCACCCCAGTTGCACTTTGTAGAATCATATGACACCAACAAACCACCAGGACTGCTCTGTAACTCTGGCTACACATTGGTGTCTGGTCTTCGATCACAGCAAGATTATAAATTAGATAAATTTTGAAAGCCTCACAAATAATTTTACCATGCAAGCATTTATTCGATCATGACAACTGTTCTTTGACAAAAAAAAAACAACCTGAGAAATAAGCTCTTTATAGCATTTCGGTTTAATCATTAGTCAAAACTTTCTAATATATAAATGGAGAGGAAAAAGTTGACTAACAGCCTCATTTCCACGTTATACTATATGCATTAGTTTATACATGTCCCATAACCACCTGTGAACTCTAGCAATAACAAGAGGAGGGCCAAGGAAAACACAGTCTATAGCTGAGAAATCTGTAAGAATTTTCAAGTGTATTAAGTCCTCCATTTTCTCTCCAAAGAGAAAGCCCTCCTTGGTCTGGTAATACATCAAATTGCTACATTCAGAATTTCTTACAGAAAGCCTCAGCTGTGCCCAGTACATGAACCGGGGCAGCACAAGCAGTCACAGAGGTATGTACTGTTTCTCACCTTCCTCTTTCCTTGTCTCTCATGCTCCCAACTCCTCCCAGACATGAAACCCAGAGACCAGAGTTGACTTAGGCAAAAGAGCAAGGGACAGGGAGGAAAGCATGTGTCCCTCTTTGACAGAGTGAAATGACACAAATACAGCAATCAACCTTGTGCTTGCTGTTGCAATCAATGCTTGCTGTTGCAATCAAACTGTGCCACAAATTAAGAGGCTCCTTAAAGTATACTGGGCAGTACACAGGGTTTTGGCAAAGGAATGACCACTGTTTTTTCAAGCATCTAGATTCTTGTGCTTCAAGAAACACTCTTCCACACCGAAGTTCTTTCGTCACAACCACCTTAATTTTTTTTAGCACGAAATACAATGGAAAATACACTAGAGTTCTGTAACATTTAAAGACACCAGCACCATACCTGTAATAAGCTCTCTTACCAAATTACTGTTTCCTTCAAAACTTCTCTCTTTACTGAAGGATAGAACTGAAACATTATAAGCGCAGAACTATAGCCTAATTGCATGGCTTTAGAACTCTAGTCCACACAGCAAGTTATTAAAAAAAGGTATTTCCTTAGCAGAAAGTTTGGTATGCTACCATTTCCCTAGAATTAGTTCTTCTTCAGCATTACCAAAGGACCAACTAACAAAAGGTAAACTTATCCCTCAAGCATATTCACTGCAACAGGTTTCACCATACTTGACTATTCGGATTACATCCCGTGTTCTCTCTCATGGGAAAAGCAGCAACAGCTACAGTCAGCAAAATCATCCGGAAAAATAAAAAGTTTGCACATGCCTAAGCTACAGAATGTCAGAAGCCACAGCTTCACCTGCTATGCCAGTAAGAAACAGCACCTGTACTTAAAGTATTTAATTTGCAAATATAAAAATCAATTACAACCCACAAATTATAACTCTTCTAAGGATTAAATCAGCTAATCAAAAGAAAACTTTGCAATGAAAAAAAAAAAACAGATTAAAACTACAGTAAAACAAAACCTCACACTTTAAGAGCTGCAACATCTGACATTCATCTCATTCTCTCCCTTCCCCATCCCCTACTAGATGACAACATCTTACAAACGAAAGATGAGACCATTCTCTCCTAACCATTCCTCTCATCTCTGAGGCTAGAAACATTTTTAGGCTGGAAAGAATTCGGCAAAACCCTCACAACGAGCAGAGTGCTGGCCCCATTATGGCTGTTTTCTTAGCATCCAGGACTGGTTTATGATCTCTGTATCCTCTGACCTGTGCCTCCTACACTGGCTTGTGTCCAGCCCCACCGTGTAGGGCAGGAAAAAATTCAAAACACAGTGCTTTAATTCTAAAGCTGTTTCAACATTATTCTGACGGTACTGTCTGAAACAAACCAAGAAGTATGTGTTCAAAGAGTAATTCAAAATCTAACTTTAAAGTACTCCTAAAAAGACAATTTCCCAGTATCACTCGACGAATACTTGCAAGTCATCTTATTTGCAGTGATAAAAGTGCAAAAAAAGTGTTTATTTTTAAAAGGGGAAACAAGCTTTAGGGCCATTTTCCTTCCGCTCCTCCCTACCTCCCGTATCTCTTGCCGCAGGAGTATTTTATTGCTCTGTTTTAAGACTCGGACGAAA
>NW_008618208.1:0-24590 GCF_000691845.1 Merops nubicus
AGGGGACGCTCCTCCCCGAGTTCGCTCGCCCGCGATCCGCGTCCCCGCCTCGGGATCCCGCTTCTCCGCGCGTAACGGGTCCGTGGGGGAGCTCGGATGGACTTGGGGGTAAGTTTGCGATGCGTGGGTTCTGCTGCTCCTGGGAATTCTGTGGCGTCTGGTGCGGGGTGTGGAGCCGAGTTCAGTTTTCTGCTTTTTGAGTGGTGCTGGTTTTCAAGCCGGTGCTTAAATACCGTTCTGAACCATGTTCTGCTGTATAACGAAATGCTTTACAAGAGAAATTAGTTTCTCCTGTCTGAAAGAGCGTTATTTCTCAGTGTTAGGTAGCTAGAGGTTTACATTTCATATGTTCGGAGTTTGACTTTGTGCTGGGGAAAGGAAAACCTCTCGCCCGACGATGGCCACGAGCTGATGTTTCACAGGGGTTACTTGGTGCTTTTTCAGGCTGTAAAAGCCAGACCTCGGTTCAGACAGATCTGAAACGCTGAACTATCGTCTCAGCAAGGGTAAGAGGAAAGCTGAACCTTTGTCAAGCCAAGCCTGAATTTGTGTGCGAGACTTGGGTTTCAACAAAGCAAGGTATTGACCGGGTTTGCCCTCGGGTTGCCGCTGGAAGCCCCAGCCGGCGGTTGCCTTCGTTGGCCCCGCCGGCCTTGGGTGGAAGGAGCAGGGGCTGGGGAGCTGAGCTGAGCTGCCCTCGCAGTCCCCCCTGGTTCCCCAGGAGAGGGCTGGGCATCGGTGCAGCCAAGGAGGTTGATGTGGCAGTGCCCGTGCTGGCAGCAAATCGTTTTTATTTCTTTGTGTCTAGGACCTAGCCGCCACAGGGGGAAGGCGTCCTATCCAGAGAGGTGGCCAGCTGCTACTGCTGGCGCTGGTTTGATGTTGGCTACAGCCCTTCGGTGCTTAAACCGTGTTTGCCTTGGGTGACAGAAGCCATCCCTGATAAGATACCTCTGCGCTGGGAAAGAGCTTATCCTCTGGGGAAGGAGCAGCCTCAAAAGTTCCTCTTGAGGCTTGTGGCTGAAACTGGCCCAGCTTGTGCAGTGTATCTCAAGGGATGCTACATTTTTAATGTTGTTTCTGTAACTAAAGCAGCCCATCAGGGACGTGAATATCAACTTGCTGTTAGATGATTTGGTGCTGCTGACAGAGAAACGTCAGATACCGTCCGTCTTCTTAACGACGAGTGGAAGTTTTATAGCTGGCCTTGGTAATGGAAGTCTGGTTTTCTTGGTAGCTAATATGCATCAGTGTCTTACTGCTGACTCTGGATGTCCTTGGATGACCGTCCTGTGCCTCAGTGTCCCTGCCAGGGCTGAAGGGAGGCCCGGCACTTCCCTGCGTCACGAGGATGATAGAAAACTTCCCAGCTCCGTGCCTTGCTGAGGCCCTCATGTGGGTGTTGCTCTGGAAGTGCACGCTGGTGCTGCTGGGCTCGGGGAGCCCTCTCCTCAGGCAGACACCATCCGACCAGCATGCTCTCTGGACTTCTGTTTGGCTTTGCAAACAGCTTTGGGCAGCCTAGAAACCCCAGGCTCCCTTCCACAGCCTGTGGGGCTTGGGAGTGATAAAGCAGTTTTGCAGGGAGCTTTTCAGAGTTGGGAGGTTTTGGGGTTGTTGGTTTGTTATGTGGTAGGGTTTTTTTTCCCCATAGAAGCATAAAAACCTCTTAGTGAAGTACTAATCAAATAGCTTGCTTCTGGAAAGAAACAGAACTTCCAGGTTTTGGTTTGATGAAGTTTATGACTGGCGTTTGTGCCACACAGGGATTTCTGAAGGATGGGCCATCTCTCCTGCCACTCCACGAGCAGCAGCTCGTTAACTTGTCAGGCTTCATTGTTGCCCTGTAAACTCCTGTAATGGATTTTCCATGTACCAAGAAAAATTGAGCAAGCTATTTTTGCCTTGCTTTCCCTTCACAACCACTCTTTGCCCTTGTTCTACGTATAGGTCACTGTCCTCTTTTTGTGGGGAAGGAAGTTTTCACAGCAGCACTTAATGTGGTGGTTACTTTGAGTTGGCTTTTTCATTGAGATCACTGGAGATTTTCCTTTGATGAGCTGTTTTGTCTACACATTGGAGGGATAGTGACTGCAGTCCATGGAGGCAGCACATGGTTTTCTGAGATGTTAATTGTTAAAAATACTTAAAGTGATCATCAACATCATGTTGGCTACTTGCCTGTCCCATCCCCATAATTCATGGCCGAAAAGAGGAGGATAGAAAGGAGGTTTCCTTTACCAGGTTCAAATTGTGTAAGCCAGGCTGTGATGTAGCTGCCTTCTCTCTTTAGGCTGCTCACTACTGCTGCACTGATGCCCTTTACTTGATTCTTTTTGTGCTGGGGCAGCATCATTTCAGTGCAAATTTGAGGCCCTCAGAGTGCTCCTAGGCATGGTAAATCCCAGCCTGAATAATGGTGATGCAGGGTGGCTGTGATAACTCGCTTCCATTTCCTCCCCTGGTCGGAGAGGATAAATGCACTCCTCTTCTTAATAGAATATCTGTGCAAGGGAAATCTAGATGTATTTTCTTTTTAGCGGGTTTCCCAAGATAGAGGTTTGACATAAACGTTACTGGACTTCGTAAATCCTGGCCTAAGGCCAAGGTAGGCCTCATGGAGGAGTGGAGCTGAGCCTGGTGTCTGTCTACCGTCCTGATACCACCCAGGAAGCACCCTGGACTTGTGGCTTGAGCAACACAGGGCTCCATGCTGACAAAACTGGTTAGAAGGACACAGCTAACTTGGTGTAGTCTCACTGAGCTACACAACTTGAGGCTATGGAGATGTAGGCCACATATATCATCCTGAGGACTTAAGCCAGTACAGGTCCATTTTCTGTGATGTAGGCAATGCTTGAGGCTGCCCATTGAGCAGTTAACCAATGACTTGAAGTCAAAACTCAATGTAAGGTTGCTACCCATAGCTGATAATTCTATAAGTTAGTGTTGTTTGGCTTCCTGTTAGAAAATAAGCCTGTGCTGTGGACTGAAACTTGCCAGACCAGGTAGCTACCTTGTCCACAGGGCTTTTTTTTGTGGGATTGTGTACACGCTGGTGAATCTGCGTCACTCCTCACAGCACACACATCCTTCAGGGGTGGCTTCAGGCTGCTGTGGGAGCACACAGTTTAGGCAGGTGGGAGCCCTGTGAGCTGATATATGGTTGCGCTAAGTCTCTTCATACTGAAGTCACTTGAACTTAGATTAAAGCTAAGCAGCATTTTGTGTAACATTTTGCTTCCCCCTGCTTATTTCGTGTATCTTTGGTTGAGCGTCAGGGAGTAATCCTGCTCATGACTGGTGTCAGATGACAAGTTTTATTGTGTTGCACTGCAGAGCCCGGGTGACTTGGCAACTTTATCTTTGAGGATTTGTCGGAGGCTGAAGTGACAAGTAAGCTTTGGTGTGCAGCATGAGGAGCAGCAATGTATGAAATCCACCTCCGAGCTGACTGCAAACTAATTTTTTCAGAGCTGTACAGTGAGTTTGCTTTCTTGATTTAAAGATGTGCAGTTCCAAAAGCTCGTTCTAATACTGCCTTTCTTATGTTACCCCGTTGCCCAAGCCTGGTGTGCTCACGTCTTCTGACTGGGCTGTCCCTTTCCATGTTAACAGTTCTGAAGGAAGATCAGAGAATAGTTTGGGTTGGAAGGTTGGTATGGTTTTGGCTTAAAAGTCATCTAGTCCCACCCCCCTGCAGTGAGTAGGGACATCTGCAACTAGAGCAGCTTGCTTAGAGCCCTGTCCAACCTCACCTGGAATGTTTCTTACAAAATAGTTTTTCTTGTGATTAGACTGTGATGTTGGTGTTGCCATTTTTTATTTTTTTTTTAATCCAGTAGCCTTTGTTAAAAAGTGTTTCTTGAGTATTTAAAAACCAGCATGTTTAGAATGACCTTTTTCAAGGTGATGTTAATCATGTAAGAGAGAGCACTTGCATAGCTTTAGGTGTGGAAAAAGGTGGGATTTTCAAAGTTGTCAAAAAGTTTAAGTATAACATAAAAACCCAGCACAGTAGGGGTTGGAAGGGACTTATGGAGGTCACCTCGTCCAAACACCCTGCTTCAGCAGGGTGACCCAGAGCAGGCTGCCCAGGATCACATCCAACTGTCATTTCATTTTAACTGCTTCTGCTCCATCTCTTCCTCAATGGATGCAGACCTGAATTGCGTGCACTGGAAGGACACTGGGTTTTTATGACGTGTTGGAGGCCATCACTTTAGAAGAAAGCTTTGTTGCACGAAGTATGTATTTCAGAGATACATTTTATACTGAAGACGTGCTGTCCACAGAAATCCCCCAGTGGTGATTGCAGGTGTTGTCACGATCCATGTGTTTGGGGGTTTGTTTGTCTTTAGGAGTATTCTGAAAAATAGCTTTATGAAGGAGGAATGAGAATGGCTTGGAAGAAAGTTGGCTGATTTTGTCTTTGAACGCTCAACTAACTCCCCAAAATCTTGAGCTTATTTCCTAGTTCAAGAAACTATTTTCTGATAGAAGCCACACAAAATTGAACAATAAATGCACAAGTTGTCAACGAGGACTGTATTACTTCACAGGTGAGAAAACACTGGGACAGTCACACCCATGTAGAGCCAAAGAAATGGTTGGATTAAGCGTTGGATAAAGGAAATGTTGAATTTGGAGCTTTAACTATTTTGTATGTTACTAGCTAAATTATAAAAGATTTCTTGTTTTGAGAATTACTTTAAGGTTAGCTTGGACATGGGGAATAATCCGGGGGCCAGTGCTGATCCTTTTGAAACTTTGTTTTCCAAGTTTAAATATTTTAGACTCTATTTCCAGAATAAGCTCTGCTGTGTTCTTTGCCAAAGGCTACCATGTACTTCTGGCAGCAGAATCATTGTTGTGGTTTCAAGTGAATGTTTGCTTTAAAGTTCAAATATTAATTTGTCCATACTAGCATTCCTTGCTTGGTGATGTTCCAGGATACACTACAAAGTTATATGTATTTGACTTCATTTATGTGAATTGTTGGCTCAAGGTCTTGCTTGGAGATGTTGTTCCAGGATACACTACAAAGTTATATGTATTTGACTTATTTATGTGAATTGTTGGCTCAAGGTAAAAGTGATCACAAAATTGTGTACCTAATCCAGAGATTTAAGAGTTAAAATTGAAACCTGGTCTTTATGGCATTTTTTGTGTTGTATTATTTACTTTTCTGACTGAGACACTTAGTTGAGGCTTAAAATTAAAATTTAACTACTCCATTGATTATCTTAAAAGTTTATCCTTATTTAACCTTTAAAAAGATGTAGATAGTTTTCCAGAGTATCTCTTCCCTGTGGAACAGTTTATTTGGACTTAAGTTGAGGATCTCAGTGTGATACTAGCACATGCTGAACTGTTTTGTTTTGTTTGTTTTTTTTTTTTTTTGAAGGCTTGGGAATGTTTTGGGGCTCTGGCTAGTCCGCTTGGGCAGGGCCATGGCCATTATTACATGTTTCACATGGGATAGAAGCAGCAGCCATGCACCCTTTGGGCATGTGGTTAAACCTGAGACTGGATAAATTAAATTCGGAGCTTCAATGGTTTCATCCCATGCTTTAGCAAAGTCCCTGTCTGTGGAGCATGGCAGTTAGGTGGTTATTTTGGGGAGTGACTCTGCAAGGAGCTGCAGGTACATTATGTTGTCTTGCTTGAAGTGAAAATATTTTCCCCGTTGTTGAGAGCTGTTGTCATGCATGTCAAGACAATTTTTACATTGTCCCAGGTTGCTCAGAGAGGTGGTGGATGCCCCATCCCTGGAACCATTCCAGGTGAGGTTGGTTGGGACTCTGAACAACCTGCTCTGGTTGCAGATGTCCATGCTCACTGCAGGGGGGTGGGACTAGGTGACCTTTCAAGATCCTTTCTGACCCAACCCATTCTACGGTTCTATTTAATGTCAGAAGTTGTTTGAACTCCAGGTGGTGACACACAGCAGTGTATAGAAGATGGCCAGCGTTGCCATCCCAGCCTCGTTCTGACTCCATTGCTCCCTCCTGGTGTCACACCAGGTTTGTGCCCATGGTTGATCGTGTCCCTGCATTCTGGTATTGCCAGTCTCTGATGCTGTTAACATCTGAGCAGTGCTCACTGGGATATTCTCACTGATCAGCCACTAGATGTTTGTGTAGTCCTTTGGCTTTGATGTTGCGAGATACCGAGCGTGTCTTTTCTCTCATCTCTTGTATTCAAAGGCAAGTAATGCATTGAGGCTGCTGATTATTTAAAATGATTAAAACATAAAATAAAGAAGTTCCTTTGTACTTTGGTCAGTGCTGACGTAACTGTTTCTAGTAGTCTAGAAAATCTTATGCGTGGTTCATTGATGGCTTGTTGAGACTTAGACCCAGAGTTGTGAGTGCAATGATCACCTACCAAAGATGTGAGAATGGGCTCAGGAGGGATTTGTTGCAACGTGTATCCTGTCCTTTGAGGTTTGAATGCTACAAGATATGCTAGACAAGTATGAGCGTGACGCCCGGAGTATGTAGTGCTTGCTTTTAAGTTTCTGAACATCTGTATTAACGGTATTTGAAGTAAAGTGTGTGGGTGGAGAGAAGAAGAGACTTAGCTGTGAGATACCTCTCCTGGTAGCCACGTGCTGAAGCGAGGACATAGCAAGAGGAGGGAAGGTGAGGAACGTTCAACAGCATGAGTTCTCGGAGGTGCAGCTGGAGAAAAGGTGATTAATTTGTCAAAGGGACTAAGCCTAAGTATTCATCAGGATTTAAAAATTAAAAGGGGAGTGAGAATAGACTTCATAGGCAGGGTGCACAGAGGAAGCTGTCAGAGCTGCTGCAGCCCGATTCTGTGGGGCTCAGACTCCAGTGGGAAGTTGGTGCTGACATGGTGAGGAACCTTCCCTCACCTCAGTAACCTGCACTGGGCCAGGAGAGGTGCTGGAGGCTGCTCCTTGAGCTCGTGTCTTGGGGCACAGTGGTCTTTCAGTTTACAGGGGTTCCCTTTTCAGTGAGCCACCTCCAGCACTTAGAATTGACTTGTGTTTCCTACTCTTGGACCCCGTGCTGAGAATCAGCCGTCTATTATTACTCATATTCACCTCTTTCTAGCAATGCTGAATGATAGTGCAGGAGGACAAAAAAATCCCTATGTGCCAAGCCATCCCAGTTTGAGTGCTGGAAGAAGACACCGAAGGGAAATCCAAGCTGAAATGTATCAACCCTCTAGGGAGGTGAGAGTGACTGATGAGCCAGCTCTTACTGCTCTACTCCACCCACAGCCTGCTAATAGAGGATGGTGGAGCAGGAAGTCTTAATGAACAGAGGCACCAACCCTCTGCATTTACTCCTTTTATTTTTAGATTTTATGTTTTCCCTGTGGTAAAATAGTGTGGAACTGTGCCCGAGGTTGGGCAGAGCAGGCATCACCTTACAGCCACTGTGAAAAACGTGGGGCTGCTTCCTCTGGGTATCCTTACACCAAGGTGTAACTGGCATTTTAATACAACATTCATCACGGAGTTCCCACTGAAGTGGTCTTCACAAGGGATTTTCTGCTTGTACCTTTTTTGATCTGGATATTTTAGGAAATTAAAGCTGAGCCTGAGAGTCTGTTGTAGAAATGTAATTGTAAGGGAAAATTCGAACCGTTACTGTATTACAGCAAAGATGTGTAGGTTGATGGTCTTGGTAGAATTCAGTTCTTGAGTTTAGGTCTCTTACCATGCAAGAAGAAATGTTTATTACATGTAATAATTGGCTTTTGAAATAAAGGGCTTTATTCTTCATTTTAATCATGCTGCCTTAATAGCAGAAAAGAAAAATTGTTTTGCAAGAGTCCTAACTCTCTTCTCAGTGTTTTCTAGAATGATGTTTTAATTGCATTTTATATTTATGGGATTGATAATTAAAACTTGTCGTTCTCGTGGGTTCTTACCAGTTCCCACACCATATATTAACCAGTTGTATTTTTAAAGAGCTTAAGCTTCTGTCCTGCTCATCTTACCGAACAGAAATTCAGTAAACAATGTTTTGTGAAGAAAATTATTACTTCCATTGGTCATTTTAAATGTGTAACTCTAATTACTATTCAGCTACACTCCTCATGTTACCACAAAGCATTACATAGTTGCTTCATATCCAGTATGGGAATAGCTTGTAAATAAACAAGAAAAGTAGGTTTAAATTTCATGCAAAACTAATGGATGGTAATAATCAGCATAATGGCTGATGATAGATTGTCCTGTCCCAGCAGGGAACTTGTGCCCAGGAGAAGGAACACAAGATCAGAAATGGCTAGAGACTGGTTGGTGAATGTGTTCTTTTCCAGATGCTTTCTTAATTCCTTCAATTAACTTGATTAAGCAGCTTAGCTTAAAGAGGCAGAATTTGTGACTTGGAAGTTCTCCCGTGTAGTATTTTCCCATTGCCTTAGGAATTAATTCCTTTAATATTTTGTGTGTGTAAAGCAGGCAGCCTTGGTTGCTCCTGTGTCTTGCACAGACATGAGGTGGTGGATGCTTAGTATGAGAGGCACACACAGGGGTGGCTTTTTGCTCTCTGCAATTGGATCTAGACAAAACTCATAAATCATTGTGATTTCTGCACAGTGCAATTGAATGGAGACCGACTGCCTTATTTTTTATTAGTATTGAAAGTTCTCCCGTGCTTAGGTCACTATGAATCCTTCATCAGCACTGAAGAGCATCCCCTCTTTTCCCTTTGCCTTTTACTGTGCTTCAGAGCTGTGGTTTGTAGCTCCAAATGCTGTCCTCTGAACCTGAGCCAGGTCGCTGGTGTCTCTGTAGCAGAGCACAGCCCAAGCAGTGGCCAGGGAGGTTTCCCACGTGGGACTCTCTGTTCAGGAGCACCATCTGCTGTGTTCCAGTTCCAGCACTTTAAGGTGTGTTTTCTCATTGCTCTTGGGTGTCTGCTGGCTGCTGCTGTGGCACAGTTCACCCAATGTTTTTCCTCCTACACTCGCCAGTCAAGTGACTGCTCGGGTATTTTCCTGACCACCGTTTTAAGGCAGTGGTTCCCAAGCAGAGGAATTGCTCTGAGGGACCACTTTGCAATATAGTTAGGCTTCCTAATTGTATCACCAAGGTCCTTAACAGGGGACCTGGTGCATCCTCTTTCCTACCCAAGGGCTTTATCTTCACTGTGTGTGTGATTAGACAGGGAATCACTTTTATGTCCATTGCAAATATGGGCACTTACTGGCCTTAATTTTATCCCAATGATGAGCTCATCTGCATCATACAATCTAAATTTAGTCAGGCAAATCCCTCCTGTGGGATCTGGTTAGTATTTGTAACTGATTTTTATCATTTTGGAAACGAGTAGTCTTTTAAGAATAGAAGTGGGCCAGTGCCTGTGGCGAAAATAGGAGCAGGATCTACTGGTGATTAGTTGTGATGATGAGGCCTCTGGGGTGATGTCATGAGACTTGCATGGCAAAGACCACTGAAGGTGGAGGAGAGTCAAAACCTGAATCCTTAGGAAGAGAAAAGCCATCAGGGACACAAGAATAGTCTTTCCTTCTGTGATGAGTTTGGTATAGAATCTTGTGTCTTGATGACTAATGAAAGCTGGTTAGCTTGTATAGACTATTCTTGCCTAATTTTATCTTGAGGACGATTCAGCTTTTTTTGAATAGTTGAGTCCTAATTTGAGAGCAGACTGAGGTCCATCAGGAAGGCCACAGGATCGAGTCACATGTGGCTTCCCAGTAATAAAGAAGCTGACAATGGGATATACAGGGAAAGGAGGAGGAGAAGCACTGGAAGAGGGAGGGAGACTGGATGGTAACCAAGTCCTCTGCCATAAATCTGTGTTGAAAATGGTGTGCAGAGCCATTGAAAATACCTGGTTTTCATTCCTTCCCTCCCTTTGGAGAAGATCTCTGCTCATGAGAGAGTTCCTTCAGGTAGTTTTGATCTGTTTTGCTGTCAATTGTAACAGAGTCAATGATAAATATAAATAAGCACAGTTGCTCCTAAGCCCGTGAGTTTAGTGGCAGTTTCAGTGGCTGCACAACACTCCTTGGAGAAGTGTGTGTCAGTTTGTCTTTTGGGAGAACAATTGAAACTCTTAAAACCCCTAAGATTTCTAGTATATTTGGGTATCTCTCTTTTCTTAACCCACTGGCTGAAGGGCTTGCTTTCTTCTCAAACAGTCTGAGTTTGTGCAGTATCCAACGTGGTTTTACACTCAACAGTGGCGTGGTTTGCATGTGACTTCCAAGCCTTTTGCAGTGGTAAACCATAGCTTCCCTGATAAATGCAAACTTGCCTTGGTGCTCAGGGGAATACCTTGGTTAGGTGTCAGATGATTCTGGAAGCATGTTTGTGTTCATTACCTCAGTTCCATCCTGCCTGTGCTGTGCTCGAGGATGTGGTAAGCAAAAGCAAGTCTAGCTTGAAAAACAGTTGAAATGAAGTTGAGAGAAGAATTATTTTCCCCAGTATTTGTTTTGGAATGCAGGCCTTATTGAGTGGGTAGGGAGTTTATAATTCCTTTTTCCACCCCTGGAGGTAGTCCCTTACTTTTAAGGATATTTCTAAGTATTATTTTTATTCTTTACTAAGCTGGAAATCAAGGTGGTCTGTATTTCCCAATGGAGTGTAGGGTTTCACTTGTTCTTCCAGAATTAAAAACTCTGAACACTTTTTTCTTTTTTTTTTAATATATTATACCCATTGATGGAACTCTGCTTGTGTTTACTGCTGTGCTTTCTCTGTGTATAGTACTGCTGATCCAAAGTTAAACTGAGGGTAGTTTTCTCCAAGGCAAAGCAGTGGCCTGCCTGAGTTATTGAAGGATCAACGTCTGGAAAATCTAGATGTCTTGAAGATTCTTTGCAATAATATCAAATATGGCATTTTTTGTGCAAAGATTAACTGGACCATGCTCATTTTTATACAGCTTTTACAAGACTTACAGAATGTGATGCTAGTTATTTTACTTCAGTGACAGTACACCTACAGATTGAGTGCTAGTCCTTTTTATTCCCATGAAAACTTGCATCCTGGTACAATTTTCTTCCAAATAACTTTCAATCTCTTTTTATTATCCTTTTTTCTCAATACACTAAAGAATGAAATATAATTAGTAATTAATTCTTACAAATAAAGTGCTGCTGGAAAGAAATTCTCTGTGGAAGGCTGCTTAGCAGTGGTGACTAAAGAGTGGAGTTATTTTGAGAAATACATACCTTGCATTTGAGCTTATGGATCATAGTCTGTGTTGAGACTCCTGGAGGTAGGCTCAAAGCTGATTTATTTTTATCCATACCTCTGTTAGGAAGTCTAGCATGGGGTTTTTGAAGTACTTTCCTGTGGTCAAAAATACCTGGAATTGTTGGCACTTGTGACATGAAATTCTTCTAGGATGTACTCTGCTAGGTCAGTAGTAAAGGATGTGAATGCTACTAAGAGTAGCAATTTCTTTCACCGGGACTTTTTCTAGTTGGAGGCTCTCTCTGATTTTAACATGGGAAACACTCTGGGATCCTTTTCCTCTGCAGAACAGTGTCTGTTTGAAAAGGCAGCTTTCCCACTTAATCTGGCTCTGGGACACTGAAAGATCCAGAAGGAAAATAACATTCCACGTGGAGTTTCCTTCACCACTGAGACCCCCTTCCTGGGTTCTCACCAAGGCATCAGACCCTTGTGTCTTCATGAGTCACAGACTCTTAACGTCAGGACATAACTGGCTGTAAATGTTTAACTTTAAGTCCCGTGGCCTTTCTGATCCCACAGTGTTACCAAGTGCCCTATTTCTTAAATTAATAACAAACACAAATGAAAATACTACTCTGTGCAAAGGGAAAGCTTTTGTGGACATGAGGCAAAACAGTTTTGTTGCTGAGGGCTCAGGCAGTTTGTTTCCTTGATATTCTGTTCTCCATCACCCGCATTTGTCTGTGCAATTGTTCTCTGCTGACAGATGGGCTGTAGCAGGGGCTTGTGTTTGAGACAGATGAAATTCCTTGGTGTTGCTTAAAAAATGTGTTGGTTTTTTTTGAGAAGCTTTTACCAGGAAGTTGGTCTGTCGTTCTGTTAGTGCTCAGGAGCTGTCTGCGACTTCATTTGTCACCTCGCCTGGGAAACACAAAATCGTCTGCGCGACCTGAATTGGTGATGATGCTTCCTTAACATGCATAAAGTGTGCTTACTTAATTCCTCTTCTTTAAAAGAAGCCACTCCAGAAAGCACAGGACTGATGAAGCATTGCTTCCTGGGCTTGCATCTTGTGGCTGACTTGAGCAGAAATCTTTAGGACACTTTGCCTGTAGTAACAGCTTTGTAGTGAGCTCATTCTCCTCTGGGTGCCTTGGCAAGATGTGAGCTCACAGCCCAGCCTGGCCTTCCATGGGGTCACTTCTGAGCTGCCTGTCCTCTCCCCAGCTGCTTCTCCCATAGGAACGTGGTTACCTTTGAGCCCGCTGCTGTGCTGTCAGATGTGGCTGATGGTGGCTATTGGCTGAAATAGTTAAGGGGGAAGAAGGGTCAGGAGGGATGCAGATGGTGTGATTGTGTAAGCCTATTTTCCTATTAAACTGAAGAATACGCTTTTGTTCAGGATCAAACTTGTTCTGGTGCATTCATCTCCTACGTGCTGGTGCGAGTACAATGGCTGGGTTCCCTCCAGCCCTGCCCTCCCCCTCTCCCAGGGCAATCCAGAGGGGAGGGAAGGAGCCTGAGCCCCACGTGCTGTTTGTGGCTTCCCTACAACAGCTCACCCACGGTTTGTCCAAGACAGCCTTTCTGGGCATCTCGTCTGCATCAAGCTGTTCAATTCACTGCAGGGGGAAGAATAGCTTCAACTCTTGTCTGTTGTGTTTGGCCAGAGGCACAGTATGGTTTTGTCACTGCAGTTTGGCAGCAGTGTTGGAAGTGTTAAAGTCATGCAGGTCAGATCAGGAACTGCCTCTAATGGGCTGCCTCAGCTGGAGCATCCAATGGGTTTGCTTCTGGCCTGCCAAAGTGAGACCCTCTGAGAGGTACTGCCTGCATGCTGCCACTTCAGCTCAAAAGAGAATTAAACAAAGCAAGGCTAGAAGGAAAAGAAGACAACAAAAGCACCCTGGCCATTCCAAGAGCATTACAAATTTTAAGCTGTTAGTGAATGCTTTTCAGGTTTTTTATATAAATGGTGCAGAGACTAAGCACCAGACTTGTGATGCTGCTGGAGGTGGGTGTTCCTTCTCACCCCCCATGGTCATTGTGACACTACCCCTAGAAAACTCGTGGCAGACTGAGACTCCATCACGATTTACGAAGACTCACCAGGTCTGGAAAATGTTGACACACATAATATACTAAGACTGAAGCCCAAATTTTCACTAAAGCATGTTATTGCAGTTTCTGCAGCTGCAAAAAAGTTCTGGTGAACAGTTGTGTCAAGCTAGAGGAGCTCTCATCTCTCTGGTAGTCACTTTCTACCAGTCATCTTTGAACCTTCCTCAGTCTGCTCAGGGATCATCTCTTGCACGTCCCTTGGGATTTGCTGCTGACTAGACTGAGGAAAGATGCTTTCCAGGAGTCTTTTTCTCATCCATGACTTTCAAACTTTTCCTTCATTTTTAAGGCCAGCTGGCTCCACTGTACGTTACAGCACAAGAAATTGCAAATGAAAGGTAGTGGGAAGGTGTTCAGCTACATCCAAGGTCTTCATTTAATGACTGTTCTGTTTCTGAGATTGAAGCTTAGGACTACTGATCCTTTACAAAGCTGTAGAGGTAAAATGTAAAATAAATTGTCTAAAAAAGCGATGGGCTGGTGAATAGTAATGACTGAAGAGAAACTGCAATATTAAAAGTCATTTATTCCCTGGGCTTTAAATCTCATGTGGTCTGACACCTATTGGTATTACTTGGTGGAGCTTGGCTGAGTAGAAATGTAAAATGGCAAACGATCCTGTAAAATGCAAAGTGGAGCTGAAAACCTGATTCTCAATTTAGTGTTAAGCCTTTTTCATGTGTTAATTTGCTCTTTTGATATAACCATGACATTTGACTACCTGAAATAGGTCTGATGTGCCGGATCAGAGGGCTTATCCACCTCAAAATAACCTGGCAAAATAAAATAAAAATATTTTGCTGGTTTTCTGAGGCAGAGACATCTTAAGGCTCTTTGAATGCAGGTGGCTGCAAGACAAAAAGGAAGAATGAATGGGAAGGGGGGTGGTTGGAGAGATGTAGCAGCTTGAACCTCTGTAAGCTTATGGTAATTTTGGAGTCACGTGAGTATTCCTGTTATAGTACCCTGAAAGGAAAGTAAATGTTTCCTTTCAGTAACTTTAGAACTGAAATGTTGCTGTTTTAAAAAGTTCGTGCATAGTAAAAAAAAAAAAAAAAAGTAATTTTTATTGTATTATCTTGCTATATTTGTTTTTCAAATTACATTGCTGTATTCTGAGAAGTCATTATGCAAACAACCTGTTTACAGAATTGGTGTGTTGTCATCTTTCCTGTTTCTTCAGAATATAAATGTTGGCATCTAAAACCAACTTTCAGTACCAGAGAGGCAAATTCCAGAAACACATGCATGGAGGTGGAAGGCATAAAAACGACCCAAAACCTCAGATCAGCTCAGTTCCAAAGTGCAGTGGATGGAAGTATTTAAATATATACATTCTGTTGTATTCATAGCTACTCGAGATTCTTTCTGAATTCTTCACCATATGACTAAACCACTTCTAACTCTGGTGGTACAGATGGTGTGGTATTTCAGATTATTCTAATTCCAAGCAGCTAAATGCACAGTGTATTTTAATAACAAGCTTATCTCGAATTTTGATACAATTACATTTTTGAAACATTACAAACAAAGTTACTCTTTATGGAGGAATGTCCTTGGGATTTTCAGGATTTGCATTCCTTTCAGGAACTGAAGAAGTCATGACTTACTGCTGCATTGTTCAGCCCACATGTTAAATGTCATCTGTGAAGTGTGCATGCAGCATGAAATTTTATCTGTAGCACAGGGTAGTTCAGAGTATCCAAGCGATTTTGGCTGGTTGCATTGTTACTCTGTATTCCCAGTTTGACAAAGGATGCCAACATTGTTCAAAATGGGCAATAAATCAACAATGTTGGATACCAGGATCTACAGTTGAATCCAAACTGACCAATCTTTTTATGGTGCCAAAAATGTGCTTTAATTCATTGTCACCCTCAAAACAGCGTTGTCATGGTTATGTAGCTGTTTGCATGCTGGGAACATAGCTGATAGACACTGGGCCTTGTGCCTTTACATTGTCTGGGTGGAGGCAAAAGTCCTTGTTTCTGAAACTATAAACCTTTCTTCAGAAGGGTTTATAACCAGATCTGGTGATTTTGTTCATCCTGTTCCTCATGTAGAGACGTTAGGAGCAGGGTCAGATTGGTGGTACTCGAACTTGTAGGGTGTTGGTTCTGTTCAGGCACCTGGGGAACAAACAATTTTGGTGCCCATGGAGAAGAGCCTTGGCTCAGAGCCTCTCATAACTCTCCTGGCATTCAGGAGCCCTTCCTTGCTGGTGCCGAGGCCCAGGTGGGCAGCTAGGTCTGTCTGCAGGGAGGAAGAAAACTCGGTGAGGGTCAGTAGCAAGAAGAGAGGGAGCTGCCATGCAGAACTCAGAAAAGCTGATGGCTGGAGTCATCACCTTCCCTGCTTTTTCTGCTGGGCAGTTTCTCTGCCCAGTATCGTTAGCTAGGACTCACTTCGCTGCTTCTCTCTTCTTCGGTAAGCAAGACTTTGGTAAGTTTAGCAGAGTTGACCACAACCACAGCACATTCTTACTGTAGTTTGGAATTGTGTTTATGTGGTGTCCTTTCTTGTGCGTGTTCTTCAAGCTTTCTGCACGTCTAGCTCATAATCCAGAGGGAAATATAACTCTGAATGCTGAAAGCTGACTTTGCAGAAAACATGTTCCTTTTATCAGCAGTTGTATTCTACCAGTGCCAATATACTGAATTGTTAAAAAACTCACCCTATTTAATTACAGCTAAGCTGTGTCCCAGCAAGCCTTTCTCTGGTAAGTATAATTTGTGTTTTTATTGTGAATAATTTCCCTAAATATTTTGGCAGTCTGCATGAGGACACTGCTAAGCAACGTTGACACACTTTTCCTGTTTGGAGCTGGCTTGTTCTTGTACAGTACGTTTCATCTCATCATTGTATCCTGACAAAGTGTGGCATCAATGTGAAACTGTGAGACAGATAATTTAGGTTACAAGAACTAACAGTCTTCTCAACCAGAGATTTCCAGTTGCTGAAGAGGTGGTCTGACGTGTTTTTTCTCTTCCCATGAAAATACTGCTTTATTTTCCACAAAATATCTTTTATCACAGGGATAATGGGTGGAGTGTTAGTGTTTCTGTTGTAGTCACTAAAGAGGTATAACAGAGAGATCAGATATTAAGCCAGACTGAAATATTTTATTTCCTAACTCCTGTAGGAGTTTGAAATTACTGGAAGAGCAAAACTTTGGGGAAAGCTTTGAAGCAAAGCTATGCAGTGAAAACACATGTTCTTTAATGTCAGAATATTTTATGTGTCTAGTGAGAAGATACAGGCAAGGAGATGTAAGTTCCTTAAGCAGTGTAGGGTTGCAGAAAGTCAGAGCAGTTGAGTGACGGTGCTGTGCTTTGGCACATTTTTAATTCAAGACATGGGAAGAAGGTTTTCAGCTAAAGATTTTGGACTATTGTGAGCTGCCAGGAGGACTTTCTATACAAGTCACTCCCTGTGGAGCTCACATTGGTGTCGCACGGGTTGTTAGCTGGAGGTGTGTGCTGTGACCCCTCACTGCGTCGGCTACTACTAAGCACCAGCAATCAGAGCTGTTAGATCACAGCCAGCATGGGGCTACACAGAATCACAGACTGGTAAGGGTTGGAAGGGACCTCTGGAGAGATCTCATCCAGCACCCCTGCTCCAGCAGGGTCACCCAGAGCAGTTGCCCAGGACCACATCCAGGTAGGTTTGGATTCTTTCCACAGAAGGAGACTCCACAACCTCTCTGTGCAGCCTGCTCCAGGGCTTTGTCACCCTCACAGGAAAGAAATTTTTCCTTCTGTTCAGATCAAACCTCCTGGGTTGCAGTTTGTGCTCATTGTACCTTAGCCTGTTGCTGGGTTCCACTGGAAAGAGTCTGGCCCCATCCTCCTGGCACCTGCTCTTTAGATACTGATAATGATTGATAGAATCCTCTCTCAGTCTTCTCTTCTCCAGGCTAACCAGCCCCAGGGCTCTCAGCCTTTCCTTGGCACGCAGATGCTCCAGTCCCCTCAGCACCTTCAGAGCCACTGCTGGACACTCTCCAGTAGATACTTGTCTCTACTTGTCTCTAACCTTTATTGCTGTACTGGTATAAATGATTAAATGTCAATATTCCTCCCCCATTTACTTGTTCAAGTCTTACATAACAAGGTAAATGTGGCTATTATTTGCCTTCTAAGTAGGAACTGAGAACAACTGGTTACTCAGAGTTAGGATGCAAGAGGATGTAATATGGGGGGAAGGTATTTAGTGAGAGGTGACTTTTGAGCTGTACCACTGCCTAGGAACTTAAATTATGTGGTAATGTCCATGTATGAAGAAAGACCTGATGTTGTACAATGGTTTCAGACTGAAGTCCTCACTGAGCACACCCCAGAGTAAAGGTGCAGCTGTGCATCTGTCAAGGTACTTAAAGTGACATGTTTTACTCCTTGGAATTACTGAGCTATCTGTTAGCAGCCTATTTGTGTTACAGTTTGGGGCACATTAGGAAGAATGTCTGTGGCTTGCCAAGTCAGTCACTTTGGTGTTTATAATCTGTTGGTGATCTGCCAGGTGAGGGTCTGTGCCAAGCTGAGTTCCTCATGTGATCAGGAAGCGATACAGGAGGATGTGCTGAGGTTCTCCCCGGCCTCTCCCTCAGCACCCTGGCAGGACTGTGGCAATCCTCTGGTGATTTAAAGGGGAAATTTTCCAAGGCATGTAGAGCTAACTGAGGTTCCCTCTGACTGTCTGTTTTCCCTTTTCATATCCTCCTTTCAAGCTTAGATAATCAAGCACCTCTTGGAAAGTAGCTGCCTGGGCCCTGGGCATGTGTTCTCCCAGGAGAACTTGCTGATGGTTGCTCCTGCTCGTTCCTCTGTGTGTGTATTAGCATCACTATTTCATTTCCCCCAGGATTACTAGTGTGGAATAAAGTAACGAGCTTGCTTCAATGGGCCAAATCTGCCACTGTACCATTGAAACAACCTGTGAGTGCTTCTGCAACAGGGGAAATGCAAGTGCCAACTTCAGTGTCATTACTTTTTACGCTTTCAGATTCCTTCTGCATTGTTTGGAAAGAAGGAAAGAGGATTCTTGAAGCTGAGCTCACGTGGGGAACTTCTGTGAATTGTTCTGAATCCTGCAAGCACGAGATCAGGGGCTCGAGGGCTTATGCCTAAGTTTGTTTTTTAAAGATTAACATTAGGTGCAAAGAGGTGGTTGTTTTACGCTCAGGTGAGCACAGGTGGGACCAGCCACTGGAAAATAATGCTTTTTATACAGTGACTTAACTGTTGTATTGACTTGAAAATCAACTTTTTACCTTTTTTTTTTTTTTTTTTGAGAAAACTTTCACATAACACAGTCATTGTTTCATTTCTGTATTTAATGCAAGCAGAAAACACTTTACGTGGTATTGGCCACTGTGAGTAATACAAGGGCTTCATTCACTACTAAAGTGTGGTTGGATGGTAAATTTTACAGGTGTCCTTCTCAACTTCTCTTTTTATTTCCTTCCATTGTGAGTACATGTTTCTTAATCATCTTTCAGAAAAGATCTTTGCAATGGGACAGTATATCTGGTGTGCAAGTTCTTTAAAAGGATGGGCATGGACTTATGACTTACCAAGTCTTGCAAGATGATTATGTCCCTGTCTGCTGTTTGGTGCTTTATGAAGACCAGCTATCACCCAGGCTCTTCAGGCTTTTGAGAGTCTGGTGACTCCTCCTGTGTCTGGAAACACTTCCCGTCTCTGTCAGTAGATGAACAGAGTGGGTCTACTCAGGTATATTTGAGCATTCCTGGACTTGGCACTTATTTTGCTAAATGACAGTGGATCTGCTGGTGCAGATACTTCATTTGATCCCATGTCAGTCATGTACTTAATTTTTATTCTTTTAGGCACTTTTCTTGGCTTCCCCCTCCGCTCTGCCTGAGCTCTAAAATGTCAAAGAATCTAACTTAATTGCAAAGAATCTCTGCTGGGTGCTTCTGACTGCTTCCAGCTAAATTACCATGTTTGTCTGTGCAAGCACAGAAAGAATACATTTCAAAATCATGTATTCCCATTCATGTGTCTTGTTGTGTTCCAGTCTTTCTGACCAGCCTGATACTGAAATATAGAAAACAGGGATTAGCCTGGTGTCCAGTAGTGTGAAGAGCATACCCAGTTGTAGTAGCTGCCTGTTAGAAAAGTCTGCCAGAGGACTGAAACTTCTGTTCTTTGTTTATCCTTCCTTGGCTCCTCTTTCCTCGTTCCCTGTGGTGTTGTTTGTTTTCTTGTAGCTCTTTTATAAAATAAACCTAAAGCTTGGTGAATTTTTTCTTCCTTCTCAATAAAAATTTAAGGCTAGGATATGTTCAAAGGAAGCATTTCATTCTGCAGCCATTTGCTGATGGCTGCATTTGATTATTAATAAAGACATAGAAGCTGAATGCCTCATGTCACCAGGGCCCAGCGAAGAGCTGGAAATCAGAGGAGCTGCTGACACAATAGGGGTTTCAAAAACTGTGGAACAAAAGTGTAAGTGAAAGTGAAGCTACTGCTGAACACAAAGCTTGTCACTGCTGCTGGGGAGTAGCAGAGGCCTTCTTCAGGACCGCCGTGAGCTTGGCCAGACAGAATAGGTGGAAGGGCAGAAGGTGGGGAGTGTCTGCGTCCCGGTATGAATTGGAGGAAATGACTGTCTGCGCTCTGCACGCTGGTGGGCTCCGGATCCTGCCGGCAGGCTGGGCAGCGCTGTAGGATACTGAACAAAAACTGGGGAATTCTCAGCTTTGGTGTTTAAAATAACTACTAGGGATGAGAAGAAGCTCTTTAAAAACATTCTGTGGCTTTTCTGTTGACTTTCTTAAACTAACTGGAAACTTTCTGCTTTCTTTTAGGAGCGTTTTTTCTCCGAAAACATTGCTGCTAAAAGCTCCAAACAGGAGAAGTCAATCCAGTCAGCTTGGCAGGCCGCTGGCTCAGTGTGAAAACGCTTTCATGAGGTAGCATTGGGCCAAAGTCAACTTTTCCTTCTCCTTTGTAAATCTGCAGCCAAGCAATGGGCCAGAAAATCTCAGGGAGCATAAAGTCTGTGGATGTGAGGGAGCCCCCTTATAGGCCTGTTAAACGAGAGCTGAGAGGCCCGGATTTTTGCAAGCCGGCGCGACTGGACATGCTCTTGGACATGCCCCCTGCCAAGCTGGAGGTCCAGTATAAACACGCGTGGAACAACGAGGATCGCTCCCTGAACATCTTTGTGAAGGAAGACGATAAACTGACTTTTCACAGGCACCCCGTTGCCCAAAGCACGGATTGCATCCGGGGCAAGGTCGGCTACACGAGGGGCCTGCACGTCTGGCAGATCCACTGGCCCACGAGGCAACGAGGAACTCACGCCGTGGTGGGCGTCTCCACGGCGGAAGCTCCGCTGCACTCGGTGGGGTACACGTCCTTGGTTGGTAGCAACAGTGAGTCGTGGGGCTGGGACCTGGGGCGCAACAAACTCTACCACAACTGTAAAAACCAGCCCGGCGTCACGTACCCTGTCTTTTTGGAACCCGACGAGTCTTTTGTACTCCCAGACTCCTTACTGGTGGTTTTGGATATGGACGAAGGGACGCTGAGCTTCATGGTAGATGGACAGTATCTTGGAGTGGCCTTCAGGGGACTAAAAGGGAAAAAACTGTACCCCATAGTCAGTGCAGTTTGGGGGCACTGTGAAATTACAATGAGATACATCAACGGTCTTGACCGTAAGTATGACCCTATTTCTTTGTTAGGCTGTCGTTGAACTTTTCTCACACAGGAATTTTTTTCTTTATCCTTTTGTTTTGAACAGTGTGTTGGGGGGAGTGAACTCTGTACTGTGAGTAGATTGCATCCCATGGTTACTGCCCACGACTGATATCTATCAGTTGTGTATTGTGGTACAGTTTGTATCAAAGTATCTTCCCTTTTGGCAAGCAAAGTGGCAAGAAATCTGTGTCCAAAGAAAGTGAACAGGCTGTGGAAAAAAAGATCTTGAGAAACTTCCTGGATATATTTAACAGTAAAACTCTTGTTTACTGGAGGATATTTTTTAAATCTGTGGGTTTTAAATAGGATTTGTGGATCTTATCAAAACTTCCTGTAGTAGTAGGAACTCCTACATGGTGTGCACAAATATACTTGAATCCAGGCCAGTAGGCTTCCTTTCCATCGTTGCCTTTCCAGGATTCTCAGAAGCAGCTGGTGGATCCCTAAGGATCTGGGGGCTCAGGTCAAATACTGCTTTCAGCAGTTTGTCTGACAGAGAGCTCTGTTTGTTTCAGAAGATGCTCTCTTGAGGTATTTTCTTCTCCAGAAATAAAGGGGTTTGGATCAACATTAACCATTTTTGATCTAAAGGGGGAAAATCAAATTTAAACCCTTCAGTAGTAAGGAGCAGCACCTTCTGTGACCTTCAGGTAGTAGCCCACTGGAAGATGAGTTGCAGAACTGGGACTTGTCCAGTTCTTCTCACAGCTCAGGAAGCCATGTGCTCTGCTGGATCAATGTTGTCCATGTTCTGCCCCGTTGTCTACTGTCAGCTCCTGGGCTGCTGGGAATTGGGGAATGGAATGTTGAACAGGGTAGTAAGTGGAACTTCCTTCTTTTTAAAGACTCTATTATCCACGGCACAGGAGGAACTGTGAATATAAATATATAGATTTAACAAAAATAGAGGTCTGAACAAAATGTTCATGGCCTTGGGGCTTCATGAATGGAACTTGATCTTGTAAAAATAAAAAAAAAAAGCCAGTGTATAACACCTGCCTTTCAATTAGTAATTTCTGAAGGAATTTACTACTCTTTTCAATTAGGATGGGGTAGTCTAATTTTTTTTCTGTCAAAAACTAATTCTCTGCTCATTAGCCTCACATCTGACATACAAAGTAGAAACGTAATTACATAATTTGACCCTGTTTAAGATTACCTTCTCATAAACATCTGTAATAAGCACTGGGGGAAATAATCTCTATGCACAGAAGCCCTGCAGGTTATTACAGCCAGATGCTAAATGGCAGCTTCCTGAGAGCCTTTGGTCCAGGGGGATATCAGGGGACTGTAAGTATTTTGCAATTACTCAGACGTTGCAAAGAGTAGTGTGCTGACAAGTTGGGTTTTGGGGAGGGGGGTAGTGAGGGAGAGATACTTTTGCAAACTTAATACTTGTGTGCAAAAGCAGCTTCTACAGTACTGGGAATAGCTGCCAAACTAAGCAAAGTACAGCTCGGCTGGATCCACCACGTCCACACAAGGAATCACTCTGCATTCCTTTTGGAGCCTTCACAGGGCTGCTCAGGGGAGCTCCAGAAGGCTGAAAACACAGGAGGAGGATGGGAATGAGTTTGGTAGAGCTTGTTACATAAAAGGGGCTGTGCAGAGAAGGATAACTGTGGTCTGTGAGATGGCAGAGTGAAGAATTCCCATCCGGTTTCTCGTGGGATAGTTGTGCTGGAAGAGGCAGGATAGCTTCCTAAACCATCCCTGAGAAAGTCAAAGGAGTCTCTTTTTTTTTTTTCTTTTCTTTTTTTTTTTTTTTTTAAGCATGTGTGAATGGCTAAAAGTAAACTTGTAAACTAAACTTTTATGTAGGGGTGAGTGTTAATCTGATCATGTGAAGAGGAAGTTTGAAGCTGCTTTGCCATGGGGCAGTTTGACATCCTGGAATCAGATAATTTGTTATCACATGGTCACTGATCCATTGCAATAAAAACAGCATTCAAGAAAACAAAGTGGCTGGTTTTGCTGGTGCTCTAAAGCAATCCCTCTTCACCCTCTTCTGCCTCTTCTGCCTCTTCTCTGTGAGATGCTCATGTTGCATTCACAAACTTAGCTAAATTTCAACATACATGTGTGTGGAGGGTTATTCTGCTGTTGTTTTCTTGCTTTATAAACTTACAAATTCTCTTTTTTGTTATGTTGGGAGGTTTTTTTTTTCTTCCCTGGGAGTACCTCATGCTGCTGATTGCAGCTTTTAGTAGATCTGGCAATAGTAGCTTAGCTGTTCTTGAAGCTGTGCTGTCAAACAGTGACTTGGAGCTTGGTATTTAGTGATTGATTGTTCCTGCTCAGAATGCGTACCACAGCTTGCAGTGGTTGGTTCAGTGGTGTCTTACTGAGCTAATGGAGACCCCAACTGCAGGGATTTCTAGGGGTTTCAATGCTTGCTGTTAAAATAGAAGACCTCTGAATACTTTCAAGGCCTCTGTATTTCAGTTGCCTGGCAAAGAGTTGAAAGGCTTGGAGGAATAGAGGAGTGAAAGGATCAAACGATGGGCTTGTGCAGCTGCAGTGAACTTAAACATATGTGGCAGTGGTACAGAGATGATGCAGACTTTGAAGTGTGTGAATTACTGCTTAGGTGGGGGAATCGTCAGGAGAAGGCTGCAGGTCAAAGGTCAAGAACCTGGATGCCCTCTGGGCTCTGGATATTGCTCCCAGAATAACTCTGTAGTCATAATAAGTCATAGTTCTTCCAGCTGCAGCTGATACCCAGAGTATTCAGCTCCAGAAGCTACTCTGAGCATCACATGATGATGTGCTGTGACTTTCACACGAGTTGTTTTTTTTTTCTCACACTTCAGAGACTTGGAGTTACAAATATTTGTCAGGGGTTTGGGAGGGTAGGCAAAGGGACAGGGTGGAGAGTGCTCATTATAATCAAGATGGGTTCTTCCCAGGACAAACTTCTTTGATCAGATGCTATCAGTACTTACCACAGTGGTGTTTACCCAGGGCCTAAATTTTGCAGAATTTTACATCAGACTTCTGACTTGTTGCCTATTGCAATAATTAAAAACCCCAAATACCATAAATGCCGTAGGTGTTATTTTTCAGGTGCTCTTTTCATCAGGATACCTGCGTGTTTAAAAAAAGCTGGACTATTTATAACTGTTTTCTGATCAGGAGACCTGAAGTCTATTTATAGTCTGGAAGAGAGAAATAGCAAAACCACATTTGTATAAATGGCAGATCATGACCAATATATTAGTACTTGTGCATTTAAACAAAGCAGTGGGAGGACAATATAACAGTGCCATGGTGGAAAACTTCATCACTGAGTAGGTGAGTTGAAGGCAGTGATTTATTTTGATCCTTAAAAATACCTGACAAACTGGTTGGTATCTTGACTTCCAGAAGTCAAAATGTTTTTTATAAGTGTGCATTACAGGTCCAGCAGTGCCTTGTTCTGAACTGGTGTGGAAGTGCAAAGCAGATGGTCTGTCTTCTGTATATAATGATCACTTGAGATTCCTGTGTCTAACTCTGGATTCCTCAGCACAGGAGAGACATGGAGCTGTTGGAGTGGGTCCAGAGGAGGCCACGAAAATTATCTGAGCACTGGAACC
>NW_008618208.1:24609-44268 GCF_000691845.1 Merops nubicus
AACCGCTCTGCTGTGAGGGCAGGCTGAGGCAGAGCTGGTTGTAACAGGACAAAGGGTGGTGGTTTTATACAAAAAGAGGGAGATTTAGACCAGATAAGGAAGAATTATTTATGCTGAAGGTGGTGAAACTCTGACACAGGTTACACAGAGGGGTGGTAGGTCCCCCATCCCTGGAAACACTCCAGGCCAGGTTGGACTAGATGAGGAGCTTCATGTGGTCGAAGATGTCCCATGCACCCACAGCCCACTGGGAACAAACCTTGGGGTTGTTCTGGGGGCAGGTGTGGGGGTGGAGGAAGGAGGGGTCTGAGGGTGCATCCCTAATACAGCTACAGAAGCTTTGGGGTGTGGGGTCTGTTTGAACCTTTTGCTCTCAGGCTTGTAGAAGGCCACAATTTAACCCTTAGATTGCTTTCAGACCCTAAGTTGCTTGTGCCTTACATGGAGAAATAAGGGTGATGTTTCTAAGCTAAAATAACTTCGGAGCTAAGCAGAACTTCATTCCTCTTCCCTACTGTTCTCCATTTATTTTAATTCTCATTGGTCTGTCCCTAACGTGCCACAAAGACTAATCAATAGGGACTCTTCCCATTGGCATTCTTTTTACCATAAAGACATCAAAGTCAAAATTGCAAATTGTTAACTGACAGGAGATACATATATAGTATCTCATCAGACTCTCGGGGCTCTCCCCTTAATGGTTGTCAGTTAAAATTTTTAAATGACTATGTTTTTTTATCGAAACCTTTTATGTTCATTTTTATGATGTGTTCCTCTGGAGGCTGCAGTGGAAATACTGTGCTCTGGAAATCCCGTGTTGCTGAACCTTAGGAGGAATTTCCCAACAGGCGTGCAGTCGGAGGATGCAGTGGTAGTAATTAAGCAGCTAATGCTGTGAAGAAGCAATCTTTAGATTTTGAAGTAATTGAGCAGGAAATGGTATTTTCAGTCTGTACTTCAGGAATCACGTAGCCCATTGTTTTGGGGTTTTTTTGGTGTTGTTTTTGGGGTGGTGTTTTTTTTTCTTCCTTCAGTTGCAATTCCCCCTTTAGTGAGCAACTAGAGCAAGTTGCTCAGAGCTCTGTCCAGCCTCACCTGGAATAGTTCCAGGGATGGGGCATTGACCAACTCTCTGGGCAGCCTGGGACAGGGTCTCACCACCCTCAATGTCAAAGATTTCTTCCTTCTATCTATCTAGTCTTTATATTCCTCTGTTAGTTTAAAGCCATCATCCCTTGGCCTGTTACAGCCAGCCTTGCTAAAAAGATTGTCCCCATCTTTCCTATAGGCCTCCTTCAAGTACTGTAAGGCTGCAGTAACATCTTCTCAGAGCCTTTTCTTCTCCAGGCTGAAAAACCCCAATGCTCTGTCTTTCTTCATAGGAGAGGTGTTTTATCCCTCTGATAATTTTTTGTGGCCTCGTCTGGCCCCACTCCAAAAGGTCCATGTCCTTCTTGTGCTGAGGACTCCAGAGCTGGCCCCAGCACTGCAGGGGGGTCTCCCCAGAGCAGAGCCTTGTCTTGTTTTGTGTAACTTTGACCTATTGAGACCCCTGTTGACAGACACTCCTCAGGCAATCTAAGGCACTTGTTAGCTTTACAGATAACAGGATTTTTTCTCCCTTACAATCTAGTCTAGTTTGTTGTTTTAGCAGGGAATCCAGTTATCATTGACCTAAAACATAGAAGGTGCTGGCATACCTTAAGTTCAGTAGCTCCTGAGGCTAAGAGCAAGCATCAGTAGACCACAGCTGTCTTACAGTTTATTTGTATCCTGACATACCTGGGTTTCTTCTTCCTGCTCTGGTTGATAAAGGTGCCATGGCAACTGCTAAATCTGGCAGTTTCAAAGAAAAAAAATACATGTTAGTGTATTCTCATCATGTTTCCACTGATTTCCCATGTATCCTGTTTTTAAGAAATCAGAACCTTAAAGAGCAATGGCTACATCTCTGTTCTCAAAATTTAAGTCGATGTTATAATCTAAAGTTATGCTTTAAATATCATATTTATTACTCTAAAATAGCAGTTAGAAATTTTATAGCCTTGCTTTATCTTTTTATGAACTTGCTCAAGCTGCAGTGCTGGAATCGCTCAGCAATGTGAACTAATTCTCACAGGTTTGTGTTGGAGGTGGAGGTTTGTAAAGGGTATTTATTTTTGGATTTGCTCTACCTGTATTGCTGTTGGGTGTTGTACAGCGTAAATCCAAGTTTTGGTGCAAATAATGATGCTTCTACAATACATTATCCAGTGATTCTCTACTTTATTGCCAGAAGTGTTGCGCTTTGCCTGTTTTGACTATGATTTCACACAAGTCAAATTAGGAGAGGCAGGTAGCAACCTAATGTCTAGTTTGAGCTCAGAGCACATTCCACTCTAGAAAGAAAAACTTGAGAAGATTCTGATCTTCCTGCAGTATATGTGAATGGCAATTTATATACTAGGCTTCCTGTTATGGCAAAATCCATATTTTTAGGGTAAATTGACAGGCAATGTGCTTGAAAATGAGCACATCTGAGAATGCTGCCGTGTTCTGCAGGTGGTTCCACTGAAAGTCATGAGGGTGTTGTTTACCTCCCTGTGTCAATGAGGGGACAGGGACCCCAGCAGTGACACTCCGTTAAAAGAGTGCTGAGGCCGTGAAGTCAAACCCTCAGAAGCTGGCACGTGGCAGGATGGGATTTGGGGTGCCTTTGCAGCTGTAATTATGAGCTTGGTAGCCTTCAACCATGCTGTGTCCCACCGTCTCTCAGGTAGTGTTTCGCTCTGGTAAGAGGTGGTGGGTTCTGCTGCATTCATCCTTCCGTGTTCTTCTGCCAGTATTTTTCCCTTGAATCTTTTCTCCTCAGCCCTGTGTGTCTGTGAGCTGGTGTAGTTCGTGGTTTTCCTGGGGGAGCCAGCATGGGAACACGATGGAGCATGACAGTCCCCGTGTTCTCAGGTTTGGTTTGGTGTTGCCCTTTGAAGATGAAAAATCCTACTAGAGAGGACAGGACTGGATCAAAGCTCACCCTCATCTTGTTTGATTTTTGTGTCTACAGATTATTTGAATAATTTTTGTCTTTAAACTGTTTTGGGGTGGGACTGATGATCCAATCTGTCTTCAGGTCTGTTATCAGATGTGATTTTTGCTGAAAAACCTCCAACGCTGGCAGTGTGAGATGGAGCTTTTCAGTCTTCTGTGCTGACACTTGGGGTTGGGGCAGAGGAGATGTTACATGAGACGTTGTTGGCACAACCAAACTTCATGTACAAGATCTATGAGGATTCTTTCAGTCGTTTAAACATTTTTAACCATTAGTTGGTGGGGAGATACAGAGCATGAAATGATGCCACTCCTAAGAGGATTTCTGTTAGTAATTTGAAACAAACTGAGCATTTCTTAGAGTCTTCTGCATGTTGGCCAGGATTCTGCCTGGCTGGTTTGGAGTTGCATATCTTGAGCATCGGTGTCAAAAATGTCTGTTGCAATGGGAAGATTATTCACTGGAAGCATGGGATAAAATATTTTTGGTAATGTTTGTTCTTGGTGGATTTAGCAAGCAGTAACTGAGGTAGATGTCCAGTGTTACCCCCAATTGGTTCGTCAAAGCTATACCTGTATTTTCTGTGGACTCACCAAAGAAAACACAAGTTTCATAGATGTGTCAAACTTGTATCATAAATAATATCATAAGAATATCTCCCTGCCATATGTGAACATTTCTTTCTGAAAAATAATGAACTCCTAGCCCTGGCATATCTTTGGGCTAGGGATTTTTTTTTTAAAAGAGAAGATTACTTGTTGGCTCTGTCTCTGCCAATTTCTCATCACTGAAGAAGAAGGTAACATGAAAAAAGAGGAAATTTTTGTGTAAGATTCATAGTTGCCTTTTCTCACAGCAGACACTCTTATTTCTACAGCACGCTGCATCTCCATTGCACATGGGAATTCATGTCTGTGTGTACTGTTTGGACATGACATTTAAAGGAGATGTGCTTCTGCTTTTCAGTGAAAAGTAACTATAAAGCTTTAATAATATTCTCTTTGTGTATGGCACGTATCTGTACGGCTCTTCAGTGTCCCCTGAATAGGCCACAAATCCCTGATACAGCATCTCAAAGCTAAAAAAAAAAAAAATTGCTTCCTCTTAGTGGTTTCAGCAAGCTTGACAGCTACAGTATATTTAGCCCAGACAAAATTATTAGTTTCTTTTAGATCTTGATGCTTTTCCTCGTGTCTTGTAGTCTTTACCTTTTATTTTTTGGCATTTTCTTAAGCAGAGAGCCTGTAATTGCTCTCAAAAATATATTTCTCTGTCCATCAAAACGAAACAGGAGTATAGGGTTATGCTAGTACCCTGTTCACACTTTCAACATTGAAACACTTTAGGCTTCTGAAAATGCCTCTTTTCAGAGTAATTCGTATTAGGTAAAATATGCTGTTTGGAGAGGCTTTTTAAAAGAGCTTTCTCTAGAAAGGTTAAATTAATTTTAAAGGCTTAGGAATTAGGTGTTGTTTTTAAGCACATAATTAAAAAAAAAAATTAGTTTATTAATTAATTAGCTAGCATAAGTATTATGTTCACTGAACAAAGATCTCCTCAGTGAGTTGCCTCTGGTAAAATCCATCATCTAGCTATGGGCACCATTCAGAATCTGGTGCCCAAACAAAAGCAGCCTAGCAGCGTGCTTGGGGTTTGTTCCTTCAGTAACAGCTTCTCCTCCAGCCTCGCTTCATAAACTTTTATATTCTTCACCACAGTGCTGAATTAGCACTTGCACCTTAAAAAATTGTAAATTTTTGCCACTGGTGATGTCAAAGGCTGCCACTTTTTATGAACTAAGCACTGTTAGGGTGACTTGGGTTGGACTGGACTGGAACGTGTGTGTTGGATTCTGAAGAAATGCCAATTACTTTCGTGGTTCATACTGAGTTTTGTTGTGCTGGAAGGTCTCCTCATCTCCTGTGTAGACTCACCATATCTTTGTTATTTTAACTAAAGCAGTGGCTTTAATGTGCAGTGTATGGTTGTAGCCATGACTACGTTACTGCTCCATGCCTGCTTGCCATATGTGTAAACAATTTGCTGATTTTAGTGGTGTGACCTATTGGCCTCTGCCTGTATAAACAAATGAAGGCCAAAGTTCAGAGAGATCAGAGGGGAAACTTTAAACATCCTGCAAAATCTGCAGTCCATTAAGTGTAGGTTAGTGTTTGGTTACAGCCGATCCTTTTGTACTTCTAAATTTGTTCATGACACGTTTGGGAAAGGAGGATCGCTTCACCTGGAGCATGGAGGCTTCAGGAAATGTCATTCCATTGGGTTTGTGTTAAGAAACCAGCTTCAGTGGTGTTTTCTTGTCTCGGGAAGGGAAGTATTGCTACCACATGCTTTACTTTTCGTTCAGATTGAGATTTAAATGTTAAAGTTGTGGCAAGAGGTCATTGGGAAAAAGGTCTATAGTGCACAAAGAGTGAACAGGCTCATGAGAGATGGGTGACCCACAGGCAACAGAATGAAGCGTGTGTTGAGGAAGGAGGAAAAGTAAGAGGTAGAGTGAGAAGTGCTGGCCAGATCTAGGGACCTGTATTTGAAAGAGCAAAAGTGAAGAAGGGAGTAGTGCTTAAAAGGAAGCGAGAAGGCAGAGAAGTATGGTAGGAGTGTTTAAAAAAGGAGGGATGCTGAAATTTGGACAGATGGATGAAGTAAGCCAAGTAGCACACGGAAAAGAAAGGTCAGGACTCTCCAAGCCCCTGAGAGACAAGAGATCCTGACTTACTTTCTTTCATCAGCAGTTTTTCTGGCAGGAGCACAGGGGCTCGGGCTCCAATCCCCAGCTCTGTGATGGGGAGTGAAAATTCACCTGGCCCCTCTGGCTGTGAGCAGAGCCGTGCTGGGCAACTGCTTGGTTTTGAGAGTCCAACCAAGAGCCTGGGTAAGTCAAAGAACTTGACAAGTGTTTGCTTTGTTTACAATATAAACTTTACAGGAATTGCTGTGATGCTCTTGGCCTCTCACAGGATCTTTTGTCAGTTGTGACTTTACAACTGAACTTTTCAATTTGAATGGAAGTGAGTGATCTGTTAATATTTCTCACTCCAAGAGACTGAATTGACCCTGCAGACTTTTCTGACTGAAATATTCTTGATTCCGTTCTGTTGGACACTTTGTTTCTAAAATTCTTTTTTTTCTTAATTTTCTGAAGACTTAGTAAAAACTTAAGTTTGTTATTTCTGCATAACAGACCTTGTATCCTCTAAAAGAATTTTACTAACTTCTAGATAGAACTGATCACCAGTAAGAAACTTCAGGCATTTTATAGTGTCATTGACCAAGAATAAAGCAGAAGCTTAATCGTCTGATGTGAACATTTTCAAAATCCAGCATGTTACTAAATGTACTAGAAATATTGGAGTTAGCACCCTTTTATCATCATCCTGGGCAACATTTCTGAAACAAAACTGATAAACTGGCAGCATGAACAATGCTGGAATCTGTATGCAAAGAGCAGCTCTCTGAGAATGCAATTTTTTTCCTAAATCACTTCTGTAGAGGAACTTCTAAGCTTCCACTAGGCCCATTTTTTCAAACACCTTTAATACATAATGCATATATAAGCTATAATCTTAAAATATTAATGAAAATCAGTTTGTCTTTAAAACAGAAGGGGGATGGAACAAAACAGAACAGCATGTTGAACTTTGTACCAAAGAGGGGTTCTGCCTCCAGCAGCTTCTTTGGCTGTGGAACAGCAGTGGATCTGAACTTTTGCTCCTTACCCACATACTGCTGCTCTGGCTCTCTTGACATCAAGGGCCTGGTGTGGTGGTGAGGTACTAGATGTGAGAACCTGCCTGGCTGGGGGCTGTGTATGAGATGCTGCACCCATGAGCAGTTAGCAGGTGAAAGCTGACTGCTGAGGAGTTGCAGTAGAAATTGGTAGAGATTGACCATGTCCAAAACTGTCCAAAAGGACAGGGCAGTTGGTGTCTGCCCTCCCCTGCCATGTTTGGCTGTTGTTCTTGAGATTTTCTCTTGGGGAACACATGTTGTGGACGTGGGCCATCGTTTTGTGTACAGTGCTACTCCCAGAACAAGAACAACCGTGATGCTGCTGTGGTGGATGGGTTTCTCAGCAACCCACTTGAACGTGCCCATCAACAAATCCCAGAGCTCCAAGCAACTTCTCATCAGACTAGTCGGCTGGAACCACCATCTGTTTTCTGTTCTCTAGATTTCTGTTCAGAGAAACTTCCCTAAAATGCAACTATCAAGAAACATTTTGTGTATGAAACACAAGTGAGCATAAAATATAAACGTGACTTTTACCCTGTTGTGCTAAATCACATCTTCCCCATTATTCTTAATTATTGTCATTTTGGTTTAACAGAAATTCACTTTAAGTGTACCTGTTTAATTTATAAAACATCTTGATAAACTATTACAGTAAATGTTACTGTAACAAATGTCATTATTTGCTATTTGGGCTCTTGTTGTGTGTTTAGTCACCTTTATAAACAGGATAAGCTGTAGGTCCAAACCCTGTGAATTTTAATGTCTTGTAGGTATGCTCTCAGTGCACAACTGCCTTTGCAGTGTTAATTTTTAAAAATGAGATCAGGCTTTTAAATTAGAGCTTTTGGCTAACTTTGCAAGGTTAGTATTTGAAGTAATGCATAAAAGTAGGTGTTGGGTTTGATAGGAACTGACCTGCTCTTAGAGCAGGTGGAAACAGCAATGAAATGTTCTCTCTACGTGGGAAGTTGCTCAGTAGTAAGGAAAGAAGCAAACCAAATTCATATAACCAATATAAGAACATGTATGAAGTGTAAAAAAAAACCCCACCTTGTTCTTCAGGCTTTTGGGATTAAGATTTCTGAGCCCCAAAGGCAGATGGTAAATCCATTTCCTATTGCTAATCTGACAACAATGTTCTGATCCTCTGTGGAGCTCAGTAATGCTGTGTGCTTGTCTGAAATCCACAGGCTGGCAGTGAATGGTGTCTCCCTGTGCAAAAAGTCTTCTATCTTGATTTAGGATTATAAAATACTGTTTCTTTTGAGGAGGCAGGGAAGAAGAGTGCTAATTTGTCCTTTTCTGAGTGGACGGCTGTAAGCCATCTTTTACTCATTCTTTTTTTCCTTCCTCTCCGGATGATACTGTCTCTCTTCCTACAGATTTGAAAAATGGGCTCTGTTCAGCTGATTCTGACAGTTGTTTTGCAGGAACAGCATTTAAAAATAGTCTTTTGAGGTGAAAAGTGGGAAATGACCTTTGAAGAAATTGGGGCAAGCCAAGGGAGTGAGTCATAAAAAGGCATAGAAGTGCAAAGCTGTCTGCGTGTCTTGAACTCACCTAAGTTTGAATTCATCCTGAGCACACTCCAAAAATTTTTAATTTTTTTTTTAGAAAGAACAATTGTCTTTGAACGTCAAGATGTCATTAATTCTGTTTAATGCTGAAAATCATGATAATACTGATTCAGTTGTAGAACAGACCTTTAACCTTAACCTTGCAGAATAAGAGGCCACCAAAGAGATGGATTTTCAGCTGGTAGATGGAGAGGCATTGACTAAAGGTCATTCTGTACCTTCTTCCTGCTGATGCTGGGAGGGACCTGTTCTGTTTCTGTTTCTGTGTCAGAGCTGGTCTCACTCACTGGCTTTCCTAAGGCCTCTTTGATTTGATTTGGCAGTTTGCTTTTATGGTTTACCTGGAGTTCAATAAATTGGTAAATGAGTGGAGCCTTTTTTGGTATTGCATGACACTTTCAGAGAAAGGAATGTTCTGGGTGAAGCAGGGTTAGACCTGCAATTTTTCCAGATTTTATCTCTTTTTGGTAATGACTTCCACATTTGCATTATAATTTTACAAGTAGGCTTCTGCAGACAGAGCCAAAGTATCCATGCCCCATATGAGCCGTCCAAGGTTGAATTAATACATATTCATTGTTACCCATTTTAGTCTTTATCTTGAACTTCTCATAAAACACATTCAGCTTATTTTTGAACAAGTGAAACCAACTACTTCATTAAACTTGTAATTGTGTGGTGCAGATGACCGTCTCCAAAGATGTCAGTACCCTTTTTGCTGGGTAATTGTAGTAGGGAATTCAGTGCCCTCTGAGGCACTTCTACTGCCATCAGTCTCTGGTTATTTCCTGCCTTGCAGGAAAAACAGTGAACAATAAATGGTTTCTGGTTTTAATTAGGCTGAGGAAGGTGCATGCCCTGAGGTACATTAGAAGGTGTAGTTGTTAAGTGTAGCATCCCTGGGGGCACTGCCTCCATGTCCTCTGCAGTTGTGTGTGGCCAGGGTGCTGTGAGGGTGCACCTGACTTGTTTCTCTGAGCTGCACTAACCCATCCTCTCTGGAGGTCCATCTTGCCTGGTGCTGGCTCTTGCTGATTGCTGAATGTCCCAGTGTACCACTGGCCTCCTCTGCTCCTCCTTGGCCTCCCCTGCCTCTCCTCCTGGTTCAGATGTAGCCAGACAAGCCTTGAGATGCTGTGTGGCTACAGAAGAGCAGTGATGTGGCTCTAACAGGTTCTGCTGTGTGAGACTTGATGAGCAGCAGTGTTCAGTTAACCTCCTTTTGGCTATCAAGATATTCCTTCTTATTGCCTATTTGCTGCTAAAATTGGCACTCAAATCATATTTCTGAGCAAAATAACCAGCAGTGGTGGTCTTGATGAATGCTTACTTAGACTCTTTGTCTAGAGGGATTTAGGCATCTCTGCAGCCATTGCAATTCGAGTTCAGTCCTTTTATAATAAATACAGGAAGCTAAAAGTGTCACCCCTGGAATCGTGACTCTGCAACACTTCAACTGGCATTTTTGTGCTCAGACTACAGAAATTTTCTTGTTGCTTCCACCGAGGCCTCAGACCTATTTCTGCAGTGCTTTCCAATTTATCTAGGTGTTCCAGTTGAGAAAACAAGTGTATTTTCAATTATCTAGTCAACATGATGTACAACAGATTTCATTACAGAAGGAAACTCATACAGTTTTTGCTTCTTGTTGATCCAGGCTGGAGATCTAGTGTTCAGATAAAGATTTTTAAAAATTAAAAGAATTTGGGCTTCTGCTATTAGAAACTCTAATAAAGAATAATTAGTTGTGCATATACAATTATGACAATTGTGATCATTTCATGGAAGGGAAGAATAATTAGTGTAATGCTTTTCAGAGTTCTCTGCAGGTGGTTACACGTGGCAGTAAGGGCCTTCCACTAGGCTTTGAAATCCCAGATACTTCAGAGAGGCTGGCAAAAACATCCTGTCTAAGAAACTTGTACATTTTTCAAGTTAGACAGTTCTTTAGGCAGCTTCTTTTAAAAGACAGATAACAAAAGATAGAAGCAAATGGTCAGGTTTTGAGCTGGAAGGAGATTATTAGTAGGATCTCTGCTGGGATCTGCTCTGTTCAGTACGTTAATGATGAGCTGGAAAATAAGGTGCTGTAATAATTTATATAATTTTTTTTCAAGGTGGATAAATCGAAATTGGACTCCAAGAAGAGTTGCAGGAGAAGCCTGTGGTATTTATCCACTAGATTATAAAGCAGTAGGAGAAATTCAGTGACATTAGGTAGTGTGTAGTGGAGTACTGTGTGTATGTGGTGTGTGAAGAGTTCTTCTGCACAGTGAGCTGTTGCTACTTGGAAAGGTCATGGAGGTATTGTGAATAATATTGTGAAAGTATCAATAATGAGTGATCCAGAGGGTGAATTGGAACAGAACAGGAAACCTGGTTATGTTGTTGTGACCAGCTTGTATCCTGGCTACCGTGTGTTCTTGTTGTTCATACCTGTCCTCCTCTACTTCTTCTCCCCAACTGTAAAAACAAGTAAATAAATACTAAAGCTTGATAATGTGAGTAAGAAGGAAAGTATGGCTTCTGCACAAGGAAAGAGTAGATAAAGCTGGATCTGACCGATGGTCCACCTAGCTTGATATAGCTGGGTATAGCTTGATAGCAATGACAAGAGCTGGCTGAAGGAGAGCATGGGGACTGGGTAAGACTCGAGGTGATCCCTATTCTTTAGCTAGCTCCTATGAACTTACTTCATCTGGGTTATTCTTTAGTCTCTGATCGTCTGGATTTCAGTGACTTACTTCACCAGATGTGTTTAGTAACCTGTAATAGTTAGTTTCCTAAACTCTCCAGTCTCTTTTGGTGGAGCTGTGTGAGCTTTTTGCATCCAGAGCACGTTGTGGCAGCTTACATATGTGCTAGGTGACAAACCACCTCCTTTGGTTTGTTTTGGCTTAGCATTTCAGCCTGAAAAAGAAATAACCACAGAGAATTTTTTAGAAAGTCTATGTATTCATAAATGGTACAGAAAAAGTGACTGTGGAAGGGCTTGTGTCAGAATCTGATGACTGAGGTGTTCCAGTGAAATATCACGTGCCTTATTTAAAAAATAAATAAAATTTTCATACATTATAAAAATCAATCCTATGAATCATTGCAGTGAGATGATGTGGAAATCAAAATTATAAATGGGTTCGTAAAGGGATTAAACATATTCATAAAGGATCTACTGATATTGGTTGAACTTGGCAGCCCAGTTACATCCTTCAGCACAGGAAATATCAGAAAATGGAAAACAAAATAGCGTTAGATAAACTATAATAAAATTATCTGCTCATAAAAAAAGTTGGAAATTCATACAGTATTTCCTTCTATGGTAAAATAAATACAAGATTTAGCTGTATTTATTAAAACTAAAATGCTGCAAGGTAAGAAGTGGATTTATGGCTCCACATATAATGATCTATGATAGGAGAGAGTGTAACTTGATTTTTAGTAAAATGTCAGCTAGTTTTGAGGAGCGTGACTGTGTTATGAGTTGCAGCAGGGATTACAGGACTGGTTTGTCTGGTCATACAAGGTGAATTTAATTTCCAGTTTGCCTCTATGAATAAGATTAGAATAAAGTATGGAAATACTACTGTTAGAATTATTTGATATTCTGTTTCTCACATGTGCTTCCCATTACCAGCTAAATGCTTAAAATAGTTCCAGGAGACTAAACCCAAGTTTTTGTCAGTTTATAAAATAGTTTCAACAACTTAAAATGGAAACAGTTTAAAAGGGATTATTATAGGTAAGCCTAAAAACTGCCCTCAATAAAGATTAGACCATGGCAGAATTCCTGGTGTTGCTTGATAGTGGAGTTAATTCCACCTATTTTTCTTGAGTTGAATATGGGCATCTGTTCATATTTAGGTAACCTTTAAACCTAAAAGGAAGCTGTAGGTGTTATTTGCAGGGATCCTTATAGCCCTTCACCAGTCGTTCATTCAGAACTGGTCATCACAAACACACTGTGAGTGTAAAACCTTCCATGCTGAGGAAAAGCAGCAATTATTTTGACTTCTCTCTCCGAAAAGTAGATGCAGCCCAGCCTGTGAAGAAAGGAGCGTGTTCTATTTAGAAATAAGCACCTTATTAGGGCTGATCTAAAAATCCAGCTGTTACTCAAACCAGCAGTGCTTCAGGATATCAAGGGGAACAAATGCTGACGAGTTCTATATCTGCTGGGTTAGACACAAGTCTGAGAGTTATATTATCAGGTTAGCACTGATCAAGGAACTGGTACAGTATCTGAAACAGGAGTTGTATTCAGAGAACGAGTAAAAACCAGTATTGCTGAAATTGCTGCTGTGGACCCTCAAAATGGTTCACTTTGAGTTTTGTCTGAGCTCGTGGCAAATTTGCCCTTTCTGGTTTGATCCACATTGTGGATTGAATCCTTTTAAAGATCATGTATATGTATTCTAGATGTGTGGTGGCTGACAGTAGCCCCCTCTGTCCTGTTTCTGCTTTCATGTGGAGATGGAAGCTCTACAACATACCCTTCAAGCATGATGTGACAGAAGCTGCCTTTTGCCTCACGTTGTTGCATGCTGTTACTGGGAGTGTTGGTGCACGTTTGGTCTCAGTGGGCTGCCTGTGGAATGTAATTGCTGCTGAATCCAAAGGCAGGGAGCAAACATCAGGATACCTTTTGGGCAGTCAGTGAAGTTGATGTGACTCTGTTGTAAATCTTCACCTCCCCCAAAACATTGCTAAGAAGCGGGTCACCAAAATAGCATCCCACTGAAGCTATTAGCAACACTTTGGTATCTAAAAAAAGCTGAATTGTAGGAAGAAAAACAGTCATTTTTAACTTCTCTCTTTTTTGACCCTGAGAATTCAATTTTTAGTAGCTATTGAGTTTTAAGAAAAATTAGTTATAGATACCTTGAATCATTGAATGACCTTGGAGTGGTTCATCTGCAGATGGACTTATCTGCCAACAAGCTTAATCTATTTGACATGCATTGATTCAGGCTGTTAAAGAAGGTCACTTTCTCGTTATTCCCTGAATTGGAGATTAAGATCCCAAACTGCCCAACTTTGGCAAGATCTTCTGTTAGGTAACCAAGTCTTCTCCCAACCCACAATGACACCACTGCCCCCCGCTGTCCTGATTCTTCCATGTTCTATCCTTCAGTATCACCAGATGTCCAACAAGCTGATGTTTTCAACAAACCTCCTGGGCATGTTTATTTTTGGGTGGTTACATTGGGGGGTGTTAGGGAGGTCAGCAGCGGACTTTTAAAAAAAAAAAAAAGGAACTGATTTCTGAGGAAAATTAGATGCCTGAAGTGCCACATGAAAGTGATGTGCATTTTCAACTTTTAATGGTCTATGAGAGCATGAGTGAACTGGGGCTGTTCTGTGGCTGGCAGCTAGTGAGAAGTTCTTAAAAACCACAATGATAATAAAAAAAAACCCCAAAACTGTACCTTTTCTTTTTTTTCTTTTTTCTTTTTTTAAGTTTTTGTATCTCCTAAACACTTTCTTCCAAATGTCATTTTAAATACAGTGTAACTTGATGCTGTGCTCTGTGCAGTCCTCTCTGAACGCTCCATGCTGCTGGTTTATTGACCTCTTGAAAATTTACAGCTTCACGGTGCTGTGATGATGTTGGGGCTTTGAAACCCCTCATGCTCTTTCCTGATATTAAAGTCCCATTGAAGTGCCAAAAATACCAAGGAAAGGAATTGATTACACGTTGTGCACATCACACAACAGACCTGGCCATGGAAGATGTTGCTTTCCTTTGAATGCTAATATTTTGGGTTTATCGTCCATTGTCTTTAGTAGGCTTGGTTGGTAAGCCCAAGAGGGATGCATTTGAAGAAATCTCCCATCTTCCTTTTTGCCCCCCCTCTTCCTCCACCTCGTCCTACCTATGCTACATGTACTTTGGAGGCAGCTGTGGTGTTCTAGCTATAGTTCGTGTTTTTCAAAGCATAAATTTGCTTTCCCTTGGGAAAATAAAAATACTGAAAGTAAGCAAACTTTGGCTGGAGTCACAAGATGAGAGGAGACTTACTGGGTCAGAATTGTCCACTGGTGTTTAATACCTGACTAGATTGCTTATGGGGCACAGGAGCCGAGTTTAGCTACTGAGTTATGCTTCAAGGGGAAGGAAGAGCATGTAAAACCAGACAGCATAGTTCTTTGCCTTATTTATAAAAGTCTTGTTCTGAAATGTCTGGGTAGTGTAATGTAGAATATTTTATTGAAACAGTAACTAATTTTGAACTGAGAAGAGAGGATGGTAACTTGATAGGGTGGTCCCTTTAGGGTACAGGATGATTTTGGGGATAAGCTTATTAAATGTGATTTCATTAAGGAAATTATTTGAGCTTCATATTGTGATTGACTCCCATTCAAATGGACATCAGCATATTTTAAAAATAAGCCTTGTAAGAGACACAGAAGTGGGCATAAGAGGGTTTTGTCCAAGAATCGGTTCTATCAGGTGCTTATTTTTGTTAGTGTGCATTCATACACTTAATTATTGAAACATTTGTTTGTTGCGTAAGCTCTTGGTTCAAATTTTCAAGTGCTATTAAAATTTATTAAAAAAATCCTCTGACTAGAGTACTACTGTATTAGGAACACAGACTCTATTATTTCATTTCCTGCTTCATGTTGCTTTATTACAAAGAAACTTCTTGTGGGGAAAATGGTTCTGTCTGTCTTGCTGTTAGGTAGCCACAATTACTGTGGAGTTAACGTGGCTGTGCACCCTTAGAAGGTTCATAAGGCAAGGGAAGAAAGCTTGGCACTTTTTGAGCTAAAAAGCTTGTGTTGGGATGAGGCCAAACGAAACATGGGTACCTCTCTGGGTTTATGGTTTGCATCACTCTCTTCAGCTCCTGGGGTTCCTTGGGATCCATACCGTTGCTCAGGGTCTGCCTGCAGGCACTATGGATCGTAGTGTTGAGTAGAACAAATACATGGAGTCCATGTGGGGAGAAATAAAATGTCTGTTGTTTGACTTTTTGAGAGAAATTTTATGGCACCTCCCTTGACAAGCGGTTCCTGTAGGTGAGTGATTCCAGTTTTCCATGAGGAGAAGTGTTTAGAAATATGTGGGTGAATCCACACTTTTTTCCACTACTGTTTAAATGCGTACCTTCAAGATCAGATTTTAAAAGTATGTGTAAACCAACCAGAAAACTGTAAATCCTCATTAAAACTTACTGAAATTACTGAAATGAGTATTCTACTCAAAATCACACTTGGGTTGTGTTTCTTTAGAAAAGTTTGGAAATTCAGAAAACTCCACATAAACTCCTATATTGGATTTTTCTCTCTTTCCATACCTCTGTGTATTTATGTAGAGAGAGAGATATACATATACAAGAGATGTTCTTGGAAGAACTGTCTTCTGTCATTGGCAGTCAGAGGCATGGTTGCCCTCTGTCCCACAGCTGTCAACTGCCTTGCTCCCTTCCCTGCATGGTTCACTTCTCCTCCACGAATGCTCCTTCAGCCAGAAAATGGTTTAAGAGTTTGTATTCCAGGAGAAAAATGATGAGAAAGAGCTCTTTCAGTGAACGTGCACGGGGCCCAGAAGGATCTGGCGGTTGGGAGGAAAATATGCACTGGAAGTAAGTTGCATGTTGTAATAGTAAGGGTGATTTATTACCCCGTGGGACACTTTATCAGGGGTTATGCAGTAAATTCCCCTAGTTGTGTTTTTTTTTTTCAATTTCAGTTCAGCTACTTTGAGAAAATGTTCTGTTGATTGGATCTGACCGGGGATTGCAGGGTGAGATTTTGGCTGTCACTCTGCAGGGCTGAAGGATTGTGATTCTTCTGGCTGATCAGGAGCTGCTGAGATACATTCAGTTTGGTTTTGTTCTGCCCCAGCCAGGGCAGCTCTGCTCCTGGATTTTCAGTGGGACTACAGTTGAGTACCTATGACAGTGCCACGCGTAGACACTTGTGTAGTTAGTAGCTACAGCAGCCTCAGTTACTCGCCTGTTGCTACTTGGAGCAAGTAAGATGAGGTGGCTGTCACATTCTACACTTCCAAAGTGGAAAATGGGCACAGAGTGGGGTTCCTTTGGCTCTCGGGCACAGTGAGGCAGCCACTGGTCGTTCCTTCTCTATGAGATTGGGAAGCTAAGGGGTTCCAGGAACGTGTGCTGCAAAGCAGCCTTCAATACTGGGTGTTTTACATGGTTGGTTGGATAAGGCAGAAGAGTTGTGATGGTTTTTTGGTCTGCAGAGCCTGTGAAGAGGCCCTTGAACGCTGCCTGGCTGGCTGACCAAGGGCTGGTGTCAGGAGCAGGGGTTGGCTGCTGTCAGCAGCTCAGCACCAAGAGCAGCACCATGGGATTCGTGTCTTCTTGTCATTAGCTATCATGCACTTCCTAACATTTCTTTCAGACAGCAGCTAATGGATTTATGGATATTTTATGTCATCTGTACATCAATAATGCAGTATGGGTGACATAAAGAATTGATTTTTTTTGTTTTGTTTGTTAGTTTGGGGAGAGAAGCAGAAAGATAATTTAACTCTTGTGTAGTTCCAGTCTGATGTAGTTTCTGCTTGTGACCTTGAAGTCACGTATAGAACCAAGGAAGCTAATTAGTAAAATGTTATAATTACTTTGGATGACTCCCTAAATTATAGCTGTGCAATAAAATCAGTATCCCCTGGAGCAAAGCAAGTTGCACTGCAAAGGCAGGTTAGTCCTTAGGACTATCCTGGTTGTATTGCTGTACTAAATAGGTCATAATACCAGTCTTTTATTGTGTCTGGAAATGAGGTTGTTGGTTGAGTTTTTTTTGGTTTTCCTTTTTTTCTCTGCAGGGTAGCCTGTGAGAAGAATTGTTAATTCTTCCTTGTGCTATTTCCACACCTGTTCTCCTTCAGTCAGAGAAAATCAGCACTTTTGTTTGCTGGTGTGTCCTTTGAGAAGGATCAGTGGAGTCCTCTAAGCTGCCTTCAGAAGGGAAGAATAATTTTATGGCAAGGGAATGCTGTGACTTAGCAGGAACGATCCAAGTCAGGAGCATATTCAAAAGAAGATGGCAATTCCATAGTGCTGTAGAAAGTGTGGGGAATGTTTGCCACTTGTAGATAAGCAAGGAATGAGCTTTATAAGCTGCAGTTTTGCTTGACAAAACTTCCCCTAAAGGCTGATGTGAAGCGTTTAATTCAGTATTGAAAAGTTCAGAAGTCTGTTTTTTTGCAGGCATGAGTTAACCTATCACCTGCTTGGTTTTGTTTACCTTGGGTATTAAGTGTTGAAAAAACAGTCTTGATGTATTTATTTCTAGAATTTTTTTTTTCTTTTGCTTGCTGTAAATATATATCCAAACATTTGTAACAAACATGCATTTGAGGAAATGGTGCAAGAACTGGAGTTTTTAATGTACAACTGCATTTTTTTAAAAAAAAAACAAACAAACCAGATTTCAGATGGAGCTTTTGCTCATCTCTGTGGTACTGGAAGCTTTGTTCGAGATGCAGCATCCCTGTGTACTAAGTACTTCAGAAGTGTTACTGCTATTACTGTTAATCCATAGTTCTATGATGTGGATGGTGATATTCCTAACGTAAATTGGATAGTGAGTCATACATAAAGGATAAGGATTTATAGCTGTGATCTTCACCTAAAACTGCTAAAGAGAAGGGCTTTGGACACTTTTTTTTTTTTCCCCGTGAACTCAAAGATTAACCCTTTTTTTCCCCCTTGCTACTTCAGTTCCTTGCAATACAAATGAAAGTAAAATTTATATGTCCTGCAAAACACTGGGACAAGTGGATAATTAGTTGGGAAAAGGTTTGAGTGTGTTGTTCTACCCAGCAGATCATTGTGGAAAGAACATACGTGTTTAAATTCCCATTATGTGGATGGAAGGTAGCTTCAGGTAACATTTCAAGATTAAATACCTTGCTTCTTTCTTTGTGTTACATGGCAAGGTAATAAAGATGTGAGATTTCTCTTCCATGATGCTTTCTGGTAGTTTGAGTCATTCCCTGAACTGGGGAATGGGGTACTAAGAGATGAAGAGAAGGCCCTCTTGGTGCTGAAAATCCCCTCACATACATCATTTTGAGAGAAGGTTGTTTGGTAGGCTAAACTTTATGTCTTAATGGAGTGGCTGAGCAGCTTCATTTTGACTTCAGACACAGGGCTTAAACCATAAACAAGCAAGCTTTATAACTGAAGAACCATGCAATCAATACAAATGTGTTGGATGCCTTTTATATAAGACAATATTATATTTTATTCAGTAGTAACATTTCTGGTTCATGTTATGCTACAGACCACTCCAGGACTTCCTTGTATTGATCAGGAAGTTTACACAGAAACTATTTGTATGTTTACTCAGAAGCTATTCACTCAGTGCTTGTGGGCACTGCTGTAGTACAGAAGTCAAAATTCAGTGTCCTCGTGTTCAGTCCAACAAAGTCATGTTTGGACAGTGAGAAAAGCTGAAGGTGCTAACGCTGTGGCTGTGTACTGAGCACCACTCCCTGCTCAGGGCACCATCTCTGTTTAGTGAATCCTTCCAGCATGTGTGGACTCGTTTGAAGTCACTGGCGTGTAGGCACACACTCAACTGTACTCGGGGACTTCCCGGTGCCTGGCCCAAATCTGCAGAAAGAGACCAACGTACCAGTTGTTGGTTCCCAACATACAGAAGTTGGTTTCGTGCCCATCTTACAGAGCTGGCTGCTCCGTGTGTGCTGGCGGAGCTGACGGAAGCCTCGCTCTGCTGTTGGTACACCATACATTAAGATAATCGGCTCTGATTATAGACTGACTTAGCCAGTTGGAAGAAAAACCCACAAACCCTTTTTCAGCCTTTCATCAAATACTGTTTTGCTGATGCTGACAGAAAGGAGAGGCAGGCATGCTATGAATACACTTACCCTCTTTTAAATTTGTCTGTGATAACAAAAACTCGCGTCTCTCCCCGGTGACACGAGGAGCAGCCGTGCTTTCTGCCCGCAGACGTGCTGAGTTGACAGTCTCTTTCACTCCGCCTGTGCTACCAGCCTGTCATTGGGGTCATATTTTTATTCTGCTGGCAAATCTGCACCGTCTAGATAGTTGATGGAAAAAGTCCGGGTTTTGTTTCTCCTGACACTTCATCTTCCATTTACAATCATTGATTTTTAATTGCTTGTATTTTGTGTAAGGGGCATGATGAGGGGCTGTGCCCTCATGGCATTGGAACACTGTGTGGGGGCACACAAGTGCTGAAACTTTGAAATAAATTGGTGGGTGTACTTATACTGGAACCTTAAAAATGATAAATTTTCTAGGCTTATTTTTTATCATTGCATATATAGGGAAA
>NW_008618208.1:44299-76455 GCF_000691845.1 Merops nubicus
CATTCCAATGCATTTTGACCACAGAGCCAGGTCTGCAGCTCACCTGCCCTAGACCTCAGGCCCCACCACTGTCACCCGGCCACCACCTTCCTCACCCTGACTGCAGCTGAAGGGGGGAAAGGGATGAGTCACCCATCAGCTTATTGTGAGGCAGCATAGACAGCTGTAAATATATCCTGTCTGGAGATCCGATTCCAGTAATCAGCACAAAATAACCATTGACATCACACAGGGGAACGCTGAGCCCGGCTCGCTGGAAAAAAACCTGGGGGAGGAGGGAAGGGATTAATGGCGCCAAAATAGCAGAGGGTAAGATTCCTTCTGGTGTAGACTGTGTGCCTGTCCCTGAGGCGCTTGTTGACTCCACAAGCGACATGGAAACAATTAACTTGTAGACTGTTACTCTGGGCTAGTGTCTTAATATGGTTTTCTGTTAAAAATAATAATAATAATAAAAAAGCTAAACATAACTCTAACTCTCATAAACTAGACAAGTTTATGCCTGGGGCTAAACTTGTGGTGTGGGGAACAGGTTTGTCTTAGTGCATTTCTTAATTGTCGATGACTTGGTTTGAAATCTTGAATTCCAGCTTGCAGAAATATTTGAGAAGGATGTGGCCGAAATAGGATGTGTATTTAATTTTTACGAGCATGGCTTTTGTATTTCTGTGGTTAAAGGCTTATGAATTACATGCCTCCACTTGAACTTTGAAATAAGTGGAAGTGTGTGAAGTGAACCAGTTTCCCCTGCATACCTTGCCTTTGTTTATTTGGAGAGCTTAAAGCTACCAAGGCGTTAAAGCAATAGAGCTGCTTCCCAAGGCAGATTAGAATCATGGCCAGAACCCAGGAATAGCAGGAAGGTTTGACGTTATTTTCTGTCTGACTGCTCAACAGCCATCGAGGCAACAAGTATCCAGTGAAGAAGAGATTGTGCTGCCTCAATGTACCCATGGCCAGCTGCAGCTTTCCATCAGGAGTAGTATTTTAGCAGTATGAGTGTTTATTAAAGCCTCTTTTACTTTCTGAAGCTATTAGTGTGGTTAGGATTGCTCCATAATAACCCTGTCCCAAACAGCAGTTATGAATGACATAGCCTCTTTTATCCAATATTATGAATTTCATAATCTGTTAAATATGTGCACAGAGTAAATTAAGAGTTTTTGCATTCATTTGAAAAAGGCTAATGTGTAATGCCTCATGCAAATCAACTCTTTAGCAAGAAGCCCCAGGGAGCATGTGTATACTTTGTTTTCATGCCTTTATCAAGGCAGGATCTGTAGGTTGAAGTTTTCACAGTGTAGAACAGAAGAAGCAGGTTACTTCTCTGCTTGGCATATGGAAATGAGATCTAAGTAATCATATGAGCAGTGATGTCTAGATTTGCTGCTTTGAAATGGAAATCAGTTGTGAAACAAAGATGCTGCTTTTATACAGGTCTCTGATTGTCTTACTGGTGCTGCTCCAGAAGGTGGGAATGGAATGAAGGGTAAGATATTAAAACCACCAAATCCTCCTTTTTCCTTTCAACCCAGCTGTATGTAGCCCATGTTCAAAAAGTTGCTGCCTCTGTCAAAAACTTTTCTCAATAACATAAAGTCTGTAATTTTGATAAACAAATGTGCAAAATGTTGACATCAACTGTACATGCAGCAGGGTCCACACATGCAGGTCTGGAGGTGAGTAGCCTGAAAATCCTGCCTGGCTTGTGGCTCCCAAGGCTCCGGTGCACTCACAAGCTCCTGAACTCTGTGTACAAGTCCTGACAGTCCTGGGCCCCAGGTACCGTGTGTGGTTCAAGAGCAGCAGGAAACTGAGCTCCTTGCTTGGAGTTTTAAGATGCTTAATGTCCTGAAAATAATGAGTGTCTCTGTGGGAGCATATAGGAGTTAATCGGTGCTACAGTGGTTTTTTTCTCCTTGTTTTCCTCCAAGTTTTTGAAGCCTAACGTTATAAAATGTAACTCTAGGTATTTTTGTGAGTGCATTCCTCCTTGAAGCAGGAGCCTGCCAAACCTACGTGCAGTTGCTGGGGACAAAGTACAGGTGACTGCAGCCACATAATGCTGTTAATGAAGAACGGGACGTGAACCAGCCAGAGCATCAGTCCTCTGTCCTACATGAAGTACAAGCAATGAGAAGTTTTCTCTTCTGGCTGCTTTTCACGAATTACAGATTTAAAAATAAGAAGAGGGTGGTGCTTGTGTGTGGTCTAAGGAAAGAGATTCACCCGTTTAATATTGAAAGATATGGGTTAACTGCTGAATCATCCTCTTGGGCATCCTTTGAACTTTATTGTAGCTGAAAAGAAGTGAACAAACTTCTGTGCAGTATAGCATAAATGTGGTCCCTTTCGCTTAAGGGCTTTTTAACATGACCTTTGTTCCTTGCTTGTAAAAATTTATTTAGAAGTTTATAAATAAGCAGCACCGACCATTTAATTGTTGGAATTAGCTTGTGAAAAATACGTGCTCTTTCCCAGGAGGGGAGTTCTGGATGAGCACTTTGAAGCTTACTCTTTCTGCAGCTACCTCCTTTCTTTTTTTTTTTTTTTTTTTTGGATGCCTTGAAAGGCTGCCAGCTTCTCTGCTGATTCAGAACAAGCTGATAGTGTTCTCACTCTCTGCTGCAGAGATATCTGTGTCTGTGGTGACTGGCCTGAATGAATTAATGCAATGTTCCTGGGCTGGAGTCCGTGAAGCCAGTGCAGAATAATTTTTAGAGAGCAGTGGTGTCTCTTCATGTAAAATCAAAGAAATAGAATAGAAATATATTTCATGTATTAGGAAGTTTCAGTGGGGTGTGTGTGGCGAGTGTTCCTGCTAAGAAAGGTCTTAACTGGGTAGAGGTCAAGAGCTTAGTATTTCTGTGTTTTTTTTTTTTTTTCCCAGCAATTCCTACGTCAGGTTGAGCTGTCAGCACAGTGTGTGGTGTCACGGTGTGTGCTTCTCATGGCTCCTGATAGAACGAGTGTTCTTGTATCAGTGTCTTTATTTTGGACAATCCTGGATTGGAATTCTGTTAAGTTTACTGAAGAAAATAGAGAATAAGCAAAAAATTATGATAACTGTATGAAATTTGAAATGGAATCCCAGCATGGTGGGCGTTGGAGGTGACCTCTGGAGATCATCTCATCCACCCTCCTGCTAAAGCAGGACCACCCAGATCAGGTTGCCTAGGATAATGTCCAGGCAGGTTTTTAATATCTCCAGAAGAGAAGACTCCACAACATTCAATTTGGGTTTATTCTTATTTCTTTTTTTGGGCTGAGATGACTGGTTTACTGCCTTGTGGTGTACTGATTGCTTTCAAAACCAGAGTATGGGGTTGCAGTCAGAGGCACAGCAAAATCTGTGTGGTTTTGGTTGCTGGTGGTGTAACGTGGGAGGTGATTCTGCTCTGGTTGCGTCAGCAGCATTTGCAGTAAGTGCTGTGGACTTGTTTGAAAGCTACTTCCGTGTGTTACTTCACCACCTCTGGGCACCTCCTCTTCCTTGAGGGCATGCTGCTCTTTTTCATCACGCTTCCAACCCCTCAATCTTTTAGTTCCAGCTGATGAATTGTAGCTCCATGTGTTTGGAGTAGTGGTTATGTTCTAGCTCTCCAGATGTTTTACCATAGCTGTGGGTAACTGCCTTCATTCTGATAACCAAGAAAACAAGCTCAGAAACATAAGGTTGTATCACCTGGAACTTAAGAAAGAGAATTTATCAGATTAGGATTTACAGGATGTTTTTAAAAGCGTGCTTCCTTCTGCTTAATTTCTCCTTTATTAAAAACCAATCTATCACCAGAAGATTTTTTTATTGATAGCTTTGCATTTAATTGTTATAGGTTTTGATATTTATGATTGAAGAGCTTGTGTTAAAAAGTCTACTGTTTAATTTGATGTCAGTGTGCAGTTGTGTGCTTGCAGTATAGGTGGCTCATGTTTAGAATTGTATCTGGATTTTTAGTATTGGAAAAGAATATTTCCTTAAGAGCAGAGCTGTGCCCTATGAAATGCTTTTGTGTAGATCTGTGGTGTGGAGCAACAGAGATTTTACAAAATTTGTGTTCTGCTTTTTTTTCTATTAAAATACAGCCTTTCACATTGTATCAATGTGGTCTGATAGTGGTTCAGGAAACTGCAGTGAGTTTGAGGAAAGACATAAAGTCTGCAAAATGCAACAGATGAAGAAGCAGGTGCGGTCTGCCTGGAGATGTGCTGGCTTCCAGGGAGAGTGGTGTTCTTGGAGCTCCATCCCTGGTTAGTCCTGATCTGAGATGGTGAAAGCCCATTGGCATATGGTTGTAGACTATCAGACTTTTTTTATGAAAATCCTGGGACTTAGAGTATGAGAAGGAATCTAATCCAGGCCATGTGTGTATCTGTGGCTAATCGTCCTTGGGAAGACAGTCTTGGAGAGTAAATCTGGTTTTATGAACAAGCACCTGTTGCTTTCCATGGAAGTGGTAATCCTGGAGCAGCTGCTGCCGAGGACTGGCAGTGTCAGCCCCTGGGCCCTGCTGTTAGCACAGTGTGTCTGAGACCCCATGTGTGGACTCACTGATCTGCCTTCTGATAAACACAGGCGGCACTTGGCCTGCCAGGACTGACAAATGGAAGGTTACAGAAGGCTCCTTGTTGCAGCTCAGCATAAGTTTCTTTGCCTGCTTCAAGAGGCAACATTAGTCATCTGCAAGTGTTAGATGCCATGGGGCCATGCTGCCTTTTCTCTCCCCCTCCACCCTAGACACTGCCTACTTCTGTCTTTCTCTTCCAGCCTCTCTAGAGGACAAAAAGCCCCACAGTGTTTTAAAGTGAATAAATGTGTAGATTTTAGGTTCTCGAATCTGATCTTTCAAATGTCACAGGATAGAAAATTGCCACATGGTGAAAGGCTCCGTGTTGGAGGTTCATGTGCTCTCGTGGGCTGAACTGACACTGGCAGGAAGACAGGGCTTCAGGAGCTCCTGACTTAACAGGGGTTTGGAAGCATGGTGGCACTCATAAGCCCTTTAAAACCTATTTTTAGACTAGAAATACTGAGTAAGAACTGACTGTGGTCTTTTGGGCTCAGTCTTTTCCTATTTTTCTCTTTATACCAGCCCAATGGCTGTTTTGTGTGCAGAATGATTGCGTAAAATGAGGAAAAAACCAAACTCATAACATTTTAAGCTTTTATAAAATCTAATAAAGCTCAGAGTGATTTCTGTGTAATCATGGGGAGCATGCTTCTGAAATGAGTCATGTTTTTTCCTGTATCTTTTTTCCCCCCTTGAAGTGCCTGAAGATGACGTTCCTAAAATCCTTGCAATTATCCTTGTGCAACTTTCATTGATGTCATTTGTATAAATTCATGTGGCTGCTATCTTTTGGTTATTTTATTTTAAAGAATTGAACTGGTAAGTCCAGTCAGTGGGCACCACTGAAAAGAGTCTGGCCTCATCCTCTTGCACCCTGTGGGCCCTGCAGCTCTTGATCAGTGTTGATCAGATTCAGTCTGAGTCTTCCCTCCAGGCTCAACAGCCCCAGGGCTCTCAGCCTTTCCTCATCACAGAGATGCTTCAGGCCCTCAGCATCTTGGTAGCCTCTGCTGGGCTCTCTCCAATAGTTTTTTGTCTCTCTTTAACTGAGGAGCCCAGGACTGGACCCAGTACTCCAGATGTGGCCTCACTGGCACAGAGTAGAGAGGGAGGAGAACCTTCCTCAACCTGCTGGTTCCACTCTTCTCAGTGCACCCAAGGCACTTGTCAAGGTATTAAATACGTTTATGGCAGAAAATGTTACTGCAGTAATTTTGGGCATGCAATATATGATACCAGTTGTAATGATTTTCTTATTATGCCGCGTTTACTCTTTTTGGATTTTATTTGCAAGCTGTCAGAAGAAATCATGCTAGGTTGCACAGCAGTGTCAATTGGGCTTTCGAGGAATGGTTTAAAATTGATGCGTGTCTAAATTCCCTGTATTGCTTTGAAAATGGGGTAATGGATGTTCTGTCCATTGATTTGCTTAGCAAATGTCAGGCACCATAAACAAACCTGTGTAAGTACTATTTAGATAGCTAAGAAACACATAGCAGCTCCCAAAATGAATACACTTCACTCGGATTTTCAAATGTCAGATTTCTTTTGGTTATGTTTCCTGGGATGAACTTCTGACGTATAGATGTACAGCTCAGAGGAGGATCCTTTATTGATCCTCAGTATTTCATGAATGCTGTGACTGTTCCACTGCAAAAAAGGGCATCAGCATTCAGAAAAACCAGAGCAGTGTGTAGCTTACATACAGAGTTCATGGTGATGTTTACTTCCATTCTGGAACACGTCAGGGACATTGACTCAGAAGGAAGGTGACATCTGTTAGTTTTTCAAGCTAAAACATTGATCACAGTATCCCTAGCCTCAGTGATCGAAACAGTATCCTTTGGAAGGTGCATGGATGGATGATTGTATGTGGTGTTCAGTTTATATCAGCAGAAATAAGATTCATAGCTCAGACAGTAGAGTACTTGTTACAGAGTCTTTGAGGAGTGATCTTTGTGTCTCCTAGTGCCCAGCCCACCTGGCAGAGAGGACATCTCTTGTTAGATCAAGGTAAGCTGGTGGATGCTTCTGCTGAGCCTGAGAAGTGATAGAAGGATGCTGCTGCTTTTCAGAGAGCTTTTTTTTTTAGGGCATTTTGGATGTCTGCCTGCAGAGGATAAGCCTTTGTGTCCACTTTCCTGAAAGGCAGTGGCGTTCTTCCGCTGACTTCTGCAGCAGCACGTCGGGCCCCGTCGTGTTCCTGACAGCTGAAGCTCCGTTTTCTACCTCGCTTCCCAGCCTGGCAGCATCTGCTGAGCATCTGCGTGCGTTGGGCTGGAGCCACAACAATAAGGCTTTTGTTGCATCAAGTATTTTGAGAGAGGAGGAGGCTGTGTGAAAGTCAGTTTTGGGTAGCAGCTCATCACTGCTGGCGTGTTTCCCGTCACCCCTGGGTTGGTGCTGCTGGTGCCGGGACACGTCGTCTGGTAAGGAGAACGTGAGTGGCTTATTCATAATGGGAGTTAAACCATGTAGAGGAAATGATCCTCTGGAGCTGTTTGTGGTCTCCTTAATGAGTGGGAGTTGGGATTTGGGCAAACTGTAGGAATCAGGCTGGTGAAGTAGAACTCTTCCTGCCTGTCATCTCTGGCTGCCTGTGATTCAGCTATTGGTTTTTGCACTCAGTTATCTCATTTGGTCTCCTGCTGCAGCCAGGCTCAGAAACACATGCTGATTAAATAATTTAGTTGTAATAGGTCTGAAGCACTCGCATATAAATTTACAAGAATAATAAAGAAGTCAAATACTATTCCAGGTGGGAAATAATATGCTGAATAGATGATTCATAATAACATTGAGCTCTTAAAACTGTCTCAGAGTTGGGGGAGAGACGGTAGTTTGGAAACACAGACTCTAAATGTCAAGTTTATTGCTTGTTGTTGTTAATATTTATTTATTACTGATAGTAATGTAGCCCATAACTGTGCTGTGCAGCCAACTTCTTTTTTGCCAGTTAAGCGAAAGGTTTTAGTATCTGTAGGTATCAAAAAAACAGGGCACAAAAGCAAACCATCAAAGGCCATGTTTGTGTTTAGTCCAAGCCTGCTCCTTATTATAGGGAGGGCCCAAAGCTGCAGTGGTACCTGTTGGGAGGACATGTCAGGTGGTTTGTTATTTCCAGATCTTATAGTGGAAGTGTCCTATGACTGAGATTAAATTGCCAGAGTGCCTTTTTTGGTCATGCTGCTGCTCCTTGTCCTTCCTCTGTGTCCCTGCATGTGATGTAGAAGTGGGCACAGTTTGTGCTCACCTCATCTCCTCCTAGTCCAGGGCTTAGTTAGAGACTTTTTTTTCATGCATGTAGGAATTTAGAATTGCAGAGTTATAGAATGGTTTGGGTTGGAAGGGACCCTAAAGATCATCTAGTTCCAACCCACCTGCCATAGGCAGGGACATCTTCAACTAGATGAGGTTGCTCAAAGCCCCATCCAACCTGGCCTTGAACACTTGCAGGGATGGGGCATCCACAGTTTACCTGGGCAACCTGTGTCTCACCACCCTTATAGTGAAGATCATCCTTCTAATTTCTAATCTAAATCTCCCTTCTCTCATTTTAAAGCCATTACCCCATGTCCTATCATTACATAACCTTGTAAAAGGTCCCTCTCCAGGAGGGACTCAAATTCAGCTTTTCAGAAGTCAATAAGATTTTTACATGTAAAATATTTGTAACAAAGTCAGAACAGTCAAATACTGGTTTTGTGGTGAAGGCTGAGGAGATTCTACTGAAAGCTAAGAAGGTATGATGGGTGATAAAACTGCTTAGTGCATTTATGCCCTGTTTACTGCATCTTAACAGATATTGTGGGGTTTTAAAGAAGGGGGTGACTGGGCAGCCAGTGTGACGACTGTTCTGTTTGCTCCTGGGGTTGTGGAAAGGAGTGGTGGTCCCTTCCTAGGAAGCAGCCCCATCTGCTCAGCCACGGGGGTGGAAGGCGGTGGGAGACACAAGCCCAGAGGGGATCTCGAGCTCCAGGGGATGATGCATGGCTGAGGTCTGTCTCTCTGAGATGAGGAAGCAGCTCCCCTATGGACACACTGTGGGGGGAACCTGTTCCAACCCAGAAAACTGCTGAGTTGATTAGCGAAAGGCAAGCCAGAAAGAAAGGACCTCCACTGCCAGACTGTGGCAGGAAGCTTTGTTACAAACCTTTTACCTTGAATTGTTTTACCTATAGAAGCCAAATTTCTTTATTTAACATTGTTTTGTTCTAGTTTGTTCTGATGAAGCGATGCTGTGACGTTTTCTGTGGTGTTTCTGGGGTGCTTACTTCAGCATAAATGTTTGCAAAGGTCTTTCCCAAAATGTCCGTGGACTTGGGCATCCTTTTCCATGGGTGACCACGCCTGTCCAAGGGGTTTGTCCATTTAGTTGCAATGTCCCTAGTGGAGGGGAAAAGTCTGGGTTCTGTCTGAAAAGTGCCTGCAAGAAATCCTCATACTGTTAAGCTCTGTGGGGACTATAATTTGTCCCCTTGTTTTGTTTTGTTTGTTTATAAGACATTTTCTCTTTTACACATTGCATCTTCTACTGCATTCTCTCACAGCTCAGTACTTTGGTAGTGCAAGTATCAAAGTCTCCTGAGATAAATTGAAGAATTTTTTCCTATTTTTTTTTTTCCTAAATAGTAGTGGAAGATAAACTCTCCATGTGAGCTACTCATAGCTATTACCCTTCAGTTTAGAGTGTGCTGCACTGCTTTTCCACCCTAAAATAGTATCAGTTGAGACTAGAACAGGCATCTGAGAGAAAAACTTGGGATATAAGCAGGAAGAGATGAGGGGGTGGCTTCTCTTAGTAGTATTTCTTCTGTGATAAAACAAGAGCTTTAAAAAACAAACAAACAAGAATGGTTTAAATATATTTCACAGTATGTAATGAAGAAGACTTAGGAAGGGCTGGTGTTTATATTTCTATTCTTATGACAGGAGTTATTTTTGAGAGGAAAGCTTCTAGTGAGGGACCACTTAGTATTTTCATTCCTCCAAAAACAGAGGGTTTTTTTGTTTTTCAAGCTTGGTTGCCAATATTTGGTCATTAGGTATTACTCAGAGTCTATATGGAACATATTCTTTCCTTAATGATCCTAAGTCTCCAAGTATTAGGGAATGAGTAATTTTTTAAACTAGAATGCAACTGGAAAAAATAATGCTTTCATAAGAGTCACCAACCATAGCAACTTCTTCTTTCATGTTTAACTCCATTATTTCTGTCAATAGAATAACAAGCCAAAGATAAAGGATTTACTCCATGCATTTGATGTGTGCAGCACTGGTGCATGCATGTGGTGAAGCAGTTGGCTTTGGCTGGTGTGTGGTGTTACAGAAGATACTGCAAGTGAGGTATCTGACTGAGGTCACGCTCACTAACGAGTTCAAAGCAGAGCTTTGTCACGGGATTTACTGTCTGGATCCTCCAGAGGAGGGTGGGGGTTTGTGGAAGGAAACCAGGCTGCGCAGGGCAGCGGGGAGGTCTGCGGTGCTTCTGCAGTGAAGTGCTAATTCATCAGCCTGGCAGACAGTAAAGAGAGGGTGGCAGGGAAACACTCTGCCCTGAAATGATGTTTGAGGGGGCTGGACTGGGGGGAACTGGAAGCACCCTGGCAGCCTTTGGAGCAGAAGGAGGTGTTACTTACAGAAAGACGAACAACCAAAGAGGTTTGGACACTCGGTGAGCATTATTTTCCTCATGAGAAAGGATTGGGCTCCCAGCTTTTGCTTTTTAGGGATTCAGAGAAATCCCTTGGAGTTAATTTGCAAGCCCAGTAAATGGTGCATTGCCTTAGAAAACGAGTGGGAACTGGGATGACATTTTCCACAGGAGCTGGGCTTTCTGTGGGGCACCTGGGCTGTGCCAGCCCCTTGGAAAGCGGGTGAGTCCTCTGGTGTGGAATGGTGCAGAGGGGCTGTGGAGGGGGGAGGGAGCAGAGGAAGCTCTCCCACCTCCTTTCCCTGGCAGCACCATCCAAGGGTGCTGTGATGGTTTTCATGGCTGCAGGATCTGGCCTCGTGGAGGGCAGGAGGTGGCAGGTACATCCTAGAGCAGCACCAGCATGCAGCAGGAGACAGTGGGATGAATGACCAGCTCCTTTGCAGTGCTCCTCGCTGCTGAGCACAGCTCAACGTGCAGTCATGTATTTCTGAGGAGAGTTTTGCTGTTGGGTATCCACAGCAAGGCAGACCAGCAGCTCTGCAGGTACAGAAAGGTACAGCTGAAACGTAGAAGGATGAGCTCATGCCCTGCCTCAGGCTGTCCAAAGAAGGAGATTCAGAGAGTGGAGGAGGGACATGCATAGGCAAAGCAGAGAATGCGGTAAGGAGAAAAGAATCAATAGTTTACTAGATTTGTAGAGTAGAAGAAGGAGAAAAAGGATCAATACAGTTCATCAGAGCTGGAGACTCGGCTTGTGAGATGTGGTTGATTAACAGTAGAAGATTTTAGTGGAGTTACTGTTCCTGTGCCATGTTTTAACTAGTGCACATCATGTAAGAGTTCATATCAGTATATGTAAAAGAATAAAGGAGAAGCAGAAATTAAGGCAAATGAGCTTGCAAGGCCTCGTTCAGGAAAAGGCAGCCCATTAAGTAGAGCTTGTTGACAAATACCAAAGAACGCTTTGAGGTTCTTCAGTGCTCCTCCACCAACACTATCTTCACCATGAACAGCATGGCTCAGAACCCTGCAGTTTTCAATTAGGACTTCAGTCAATGCCAGTTTTGTCTACAAGATTTGGCGTTGTGGTTTTACTAGTTTACAGCCCAGGAAAAGTAAATAGTGTGTTAGAACAGACAGATTTTAGGTGTGGGTGTGAAATTTTCTACAAAATGAGCTCACTCATTTAACGTTTCTGGGCTAGAAGTGACATGGTCATGTAGTTTCCATGCTTATGCTGTGGAGAAAGAATAGCTACTGTACTGGGAAGGTGTATTTTTAGCAAGGAGGCTGCAAACCTGCACTGTTAGTTTCGACTGGCACTTCATAGCGGATGGAAATAGTTTGAGTGGAAAGGTTTTCTGTGGTTTGGTTAATTTAAAATATTGTGTCTTGGCTGGTATTAGGCACTGCTGGTGTCATGAGGGCCCATGAACACTTGCTGTGTAACAGCCACATGCTCCGACGTCGAGTGACACAGGATTTCTTTCTTGCCTTTGGGAATACCAGCTGGCTTCAGCATTGTTGCGTTGCCTGGGGCAGAGCAGGCAGGTCCTGGCTCCAGCTCTGCAGCAGGAGCTCCAGCCACCAGAGCTGGGAGCAATCCCTTTGCTTTCAGACAAAATAATGCACCGAGTCCTTTTAGTGGCTATGAATTAGGAGAGCTTCAGATTCAGAGCTCCCTGTAGCCCTCGAAGCTGATGAGTGTACTCCAGCCCTCCATCCTTGAATAATGCATGACCTTGCTAGCTTTAGTAAGATACAGTTAATTCTCTTGGCCTTTAAGGGCTTTTTCTCCCCCTGTTATTACTTAGCTGCCATCCTGTTTGAAGGGAACAAATTAACCACAAGTCTACACATGCTGGTGAATTTAGGAGACAATTACATTATATGGATGAAGCAGCTCCAGCGTTCAAATTTTTCAGTAGAGATCTGTCTGTCTAGACTTAGTAAGCATCTCTCTTGTGCCCTGGACATCATTAGTATAGCAATATTCAGATAATTTTGTCTATAGAGCTTTATTAGATTGCAGTGAAACCCTCAGAGCATTGCTGTATGAGGGAGGGGAGCACCCGGTGCAGGAGGCAGGGCAGAGCCTGCAAGGTGCACACTTTGGAGCAGGTGACATGTTGGGAAACATACATTGATAGAATGGTTTGGGTTGGAAGGGACCTTTAAAGGTCATCTAGTCCAAATCCTGCAGTGAGCAGGGACATCTTCAACCAGGTCAGGTTGCTCGGTGCTATCTGAGCTGGTTCCACATGTGCTCCCACTCAGGTCTGGTCCTGCCTCGGCTTGCACGGTGCAGGGGTGCTGTTTGTAGTCCTTTTTGGATTGCATTTCTATGTTTGCTACTGTTTCTGAAGGTCAGAAGACTCTTGAAACACTGACGCACCCTTCCTAGGGTGGCCAAGGAACAGAGACTTGCCTTTCTTCTTACCTGGGTGGAATATCCTTTAGAATGTCTTAATTAAAGCTTAAATCTGTTTTTCTCTGCTTTACACAACACAGCTGCAGAGAGATTTTTGGTGTACTCTGTTAATTTTAGCAACATATTCTCTTGACGTTGAGTAGGTAAGGCAAAGCTTGAGAATGGCAGGGATTGACAGTGCACCTGCTAAAACAGTCTGCTTTTTATAATCTGTAATTCAAATGTTTATTTTAAAAGGAAATACTTTGGTTGGCAGGCTATGAAGTGTGTGATGACAGCTGAGGAAGTCTAAGCCTGTCTGGATAGCAGGAGGTAGAACCAGGTCGTGACACGTTATGCTGTTTCTCAGGGCACTATATTCAACATTTTTTTTTTAGCCAGCTAACTTGATTTGCTGACCCCCATGCAGAGTAATGGAACCCTAACAGAATGGATTTTCATTCATGAAAAGCTGTAGCTGGAGTGGAACATTAAAATTCTTTTGTGGTCTCTAATGGCATTTACATGCAGTCCTAAAATAGTTGAGAATAGGTGAGATTTCGTGGTGTAACACGCTAAGATATTAATCAATCTGGTTTTATTACTGTTTCTGGCAGGCTGAAGGTGGACGGCCGGGTTCTGTGCTGATGGGCAGCAGCCCAGCTTTGGCTTGATCACCTTTTACAGCAAAAGCTTAGGTAGCAAAACTAAGGAGTTCGTGCCACGTAGTCAGACCGTCTCTGTCACATCCAATCAGTTTGAATAGTTTTCTTGCTAAGAAATTGTTCTACCTGCATTGCTGCTGCCTTCTCTTCCACTGTCACATTTCCACTGACTCCAAGACCAAATCGTTCTTTTCATAGGATCCTAGAACAGTTTGGGTTGGAAGGGACCTTAAAGATCATCTAGTTCCAACCCCCCTGCCATGGGCAGGGACACCTCCCACTAGACCAGGTTGCAGAAGGCCCCATCCAACCTGGCCTTGAACACCTCCACAGCTTCCCTGGGCAACCTGTTCCACTGTCTCACAATATTCATAGTGAAAACTTCTTCCTACGATCTAATCTAAATCTCCCCTCTTCCAGTTTGATCCCATCGCCCCTCGTCCTGTCCCTACAAACCCTCGTAACAGGGTGAGAAGTATTTATGGGCATTACTCCATGCAACAAGACCACGTAACATCAGGAGTGCATGCAGGTTTTTATCCACCTGTGTGGTGCCAGGGGTCTGTGTGGGCAGAAGGCCCTGTGGAGAGCAGGCACCATAGCCAGCTGGAACAGGACTGCTCTGTTGCATTTCTTTGTTCAGCTTTTCAGGCTGGAGCCAGTCGTGCTTCTGCCAGACTCATTTCATGTCGAGCTTCAAGAATATTTATTATCTAGCTCTCTCTTGGAAGCTGGATGTATTTCTATACATCTATGCATGCAGAGATAGAGAGAGAGATATAAAAATTACAGTTATAAAAATAAGTTTCTAAATGTGGTGTATAATTCAGTTGCTTCATAATATTGATCACTATCATGCTAAAAGCATGTAAATGGCAAGACATTATGGCACCAGCTAATTTAGTAGTTCACAACTGGAATTGTTTAGTCTGGAGAAGAGGAGGCTGAGGGGAGACCTCATTGTGCTCTACAACTCCCTGAAAGGAGCTGGGAGTGAGGTGGGTGTTGGTCTCTCCTCCCAAGTAACCAGTGATAGGGCAAGAAGAAATGAGCTGAAGTTGCACCAGGGGAGGTTTCAGTTGGATATTAGGAAGAATTTCTTTCCTTCCAGAGTGGTGAGGTGTTGGCCCGGGCTGCCCAGGGAGGTGGTGGAGTCACCAGCCCTGGAGGGGTTCCAAAAATGTGTAGACGTTGCACCTGGGGACATGGCTTAGTGGTGATGGTAGTGTTGGGTTGGTGGCTGGACTTGGTGATCTTAGAGGTCTTTTCCAGCCTTACTGATTCTGTAGCTGCTTGCTTCCATGGATTTCTGGCTCACTTTATCAAGCATTGCTGTGGATGAGAGGAGAAAGGGAGGCACTTACACTGTTTCATAGCACCAGAGAGACGCTGGAGAAAGACTTTTGGTGGTGGTAGAGGAGATGATTTCAGCTGATGAAATTGTGTGTTATTTGCTGTGCCTAACTTGGACATTTTCTTATAGAAGAAAAGTGGTATTGTTAGGTCAGATTAGAATCCACAGGTGCTGTGTGTTACATGCTAGCTTTATCTGGTTTAAATTTTTGCAAGTTCTACCAATTGTTTAATTGTGGTGCATAAATTACTTATATTTCTTTTTCTTCTCCTTGATGATGTTCCACTGAATTTTGTAAAGACTAATTGCTGTCAGCCCCGGTAGAGCTGCTCTTTTACATCAATAATCATTCACAACTTGCTAGATGCCTGCAGCTACAAATCAGTCATTTCAGAAACCCTGGGAAGTGTTCAGTAACTTATTTTTCACATTATAAAGCCCATCTGGTAATGGAAAAAGCTAATAGTTATAAGCATATTAATTTAATATTAAATTTAATTTGAATTAAATAGGCTTTGAACAGAAGCCAGCCAGACATTTACTGCAGAAATGCAGAGTAACACTTCTGTAGGTGAGATAATATTTCTCTTTATATCTGTATAGTTGGTGTTTCTTTTTCTGGTGCCTGTTGGCGTAATAAGAGGAGAGAAAATAAAAGTTTTTGCTTATCCTTTTTTAAGTGTTCCCAGCCTAATTATAAACATTAGGGCTGACCCTTTGCTGATACTTGTTACAAGGGAAAGAAATTCAGGCTGCTCTATGATAAGGCTCAGTCAGTTGATGAAATAATTTATATTGCATTATTTACTGTAGCAAAATACTAAACTCAATGTCTTGGGATTTTTTGAGAGGTGTGTTGTTGTTTTTTGTTGTTGTTGATTTGTTTTTTTAATTACTGCTATTCATCTGCTCAAAGATTTAGTTGTTCTGTGCTGAATAATTTTAGCATCTCCCTCTCACACCCTTCCTATTCTACAAGTATCCAGTGATGAAGCTCCGACACTCTGGGTCAGGAGGTTGTTCCCCAGCTGGGTTTTGATGTTCCTCTCAGACCACTTTTCTTTCCAGAGCTGTGTGATGTCCTAAGCAGTTGCTCTTTATGCTGAAAGCTGACAGCTGATTTTTGTCTGCCCCATCACCTCCTTTAGTACAGCGTGAGTTCTTTTCATGTCTCCTCCCAAGCTAAGTTTTAGCAATCTTAAATCAGGCTTAGAAGTTGAATTATTGCATACAAATATGAGAACATTAGAAGTATACTAATGTAATCCGTTCATCTACCATATACTACAGTTTACTGCTTCTGCACTAGGAAACTGGATTAAGGATTTACATTTTACACCAGATCTGAGGAATTTAAGGCTGTTTTTTCTTCTTGTTACAAACTGGAAGGAGCTGAGAGTACAGCTGAGTTTTGCCTTTGACTCAGGCTCCACAAGTTGCTGCTGAAGACACTTTGTGTGTCCATCCCCTTGACGTGTCCTGCTCCGCGTTTCAGAACAAGCCATCTGTTATCCTCTCAGCATACTTCACAGTCACTTTTATTCAAATATGCTGAAAGCTGCTGAAGGAAGTGTTGGGGTTTTTTTTCCAGGCAGTTAAGCCTGACTAAGTGGAATGAGTGACGTTGAGCTTTGCTTCTCAGCACTGAATGGTTTCGTAATGGAATTAAGCTGGGCACATCCGAACCGGAGCACTCCTGCCTGCAAGAGCAGCCACTGTGATTCTTTCCAGCTTGTCAGGGTAAACCAAACTAAGACAACAGCTTTCGTCATACGAAAAATTATTTTGACAGGCATTTTTGCTACAAAGTTAGCACTAAATACGTTGCCAGCAGTAGTCAGGCACTAAAAATGTTGCCAGCAGTAGTCAGGCTAGCTCTGGGTGCTGGCAAGGGAGTAACCTTGTCTCTGGGCTTACATACAGGAACCGCTGGCACTTTAGTGATCTGTTTTCTTTTAATTCACTTCAGAGGAATGTTCTGAAGGCAGTCTTTTTTTTAAATTATTTTATTTTTAATTTGGCAGTTGTGCTTCAGAGGCAGGGATGCTGACAGAGCAATGGAGCATTGCCGGTAAATAATTCAGACTGTGCTTGCCACTGGCTTCTTGAACACTGTTTTTATATTTCACATTTTATGAGCAGTGATTGGGTGTAAGTGGAGCTGAAGCTTTATTTTTTCTTAGAGACACTCGTGGTGTGTGGAGCTGTGGTGGTCTGCAGGTGCCCTTCCCAGGTTTCCTTCATGGCTCAGCAGCAGGACAGGCAGATGGGACACATGTACTGGAGGAGGAGGGGAGCAGGGTGATGTCCCTGGGGTTCTCACCTCTAGGATGTTCCTGCAGTCCTCCCTCACTCACTCGGTGCAGAATGAGTTGGTTCCATAGCACGCTCGCTGTGGACATGTCACGTCTGTCCCAGTAACATGTGCAGTGTGGAACCCACATGAAGGGTCTCCCAGGATGAACACAGTAAACTCTGTAGCTCCTCAAGAGCAATCAGATGTTACAGTTTGCATTTCCAGCTCAGTTACTGTAGCATCTCTTCTGTATTGTTGAAAAACAAAGAGGTATTTGGGTCTCAGTTGCTCATTTTTATTGATATGAAGAAAGAAGCAAGTGTGTGATTTAATGCATGAAGTGCCTCCCTCCCTGTTTCTCCCCGTGGCACAGCTGGTTGCTTTTCAGAACTTTCTTTGGTGGTGTTTTTAACCAAGCCAACCTCATTCCATGGAGCAGGCCCTGCAAGGGCTGCCTCTGTTAGTATCTTCAGAGATTTTCCTCACTGTGTGAAAACACCTGCAGTGGAAGCCATGGCAGAAAGGTCACCTCCTTTCAATGACTTGCTTTCTACTTTCCTTTCTATTTCCTTACAGCAATAGGAGGACCTGAAAGTCTCTGGATATTGGTCTTTAATACATGTGCTTTGGAAAGGAAATGTTGGGTTTTTTTCCAGAGAGGAAGGCAGGTAGCAGTGATGCACTGTCAAATGCCACTGACTGGACAGAGATCCACTCTTGTCCCCTGCCAGAATCTGTTAGTCCGCATCGTTCTACCACAGTGTGGATTCTCTAAAGGAAACAAACAAACAACCTCTCAAATTGCAAGGATAAGATTTCATTCATTAAAATGTGGCTCTGCAAAGTAAAAATTGTGTTTAAAACAGGAGTGTAAAGACTGGAGCACCTCTTGTGTTGTCAAGGGGCCACCACCTCTTTGCTGTGATGATCTACCAGCAGAAGGAGCCACTCAGAGCACCTGGGGGGCAGAACAGGCACATGGCTCTTGGATTCACTGCACAAAACGGGGTGCCCATTTCATGTTGGACTGGTTTCTCTGGTGCATGTGTTGGGCAGAAGATCTGCCAAGCTCCTTGCATGGTTCCAGGAGGACATTTACTTCTGGACAAGATTCTGGATCTGTTTCATGCCAGTTGAGTTTATTGTGGTGAATACGTGTTTGTGGCCTTTCATTCACACAGGGATTTCTCAGGGTTTTCTGCCAATTTTAACCACATCACATCTCCAGCTCATTCCAAATGTGAGCCCTGGCAAGGCAAACATTGTACCTAGTTCAGCCTCTTGAGCTGGGTCTTGGCTGCTTCAGCAGTTGAAACAGAGGGCAGAGACAGAAGCCTGCATCTAAATGTTCTCTTACAAAATGCTTTTAAGAGGCAGCAAAGCCATGTAGCACTGCTCTGAATTCCTAACCAGAAGGCCCCCCAGGGACGTGTCGGGTCTGAGTGCAACACAGAGACGTCGGCTCGGAGAAGGGTCGATGGGGCAGTGCAGCATCAGATCCCTCAGGCTGGAGGAAGCTCGATGGTGCTGTGCAGCTCAGGAGCAGAGCTCTTACCAGTGCCGTGGCTTGGTAATCACAAAGCCTCCAGGTTCCCAAAAACCACGGTGGTTCTTTTTACAGTGTTAAAATAATGATTTTTGTGGTGTTTTGTAGCCCCTGGCAAACCAACCCCGACACACGTGTGTTTACACCAGATTCCCACAATCCTGGAGTGATGCAAGAGGATAATTTCTTTCTCTGATGTTGTTTTATTAGTTAGTACAGTGTCATCAACTTAAAACTATACATCTTTGTTTTCCCTGTGGTATGTGTGCAATAACTTCTCAATGCTGTTTTGTGATACCTCTAATATCCAAAGTTAGGTACCTGAAAATCCACTGGTGTGCAAATGAAACGGTCGCTGAATCTGAGGGGACCTGGCATGCTCTGTCTCATGTTTTTCATGTTAATTCCCCAATTTCTGTCACCACTTGCAGGAAACTAAAATGCCTCTCAGGTGTGTAAACCATCCTTTAGTGGTGAAGAAAACCAGCCCATCAGCTGATGCCAGGTGAAAGCATTTCCTGCTGGTGGGTGCTTCTGTTTGTTTGGTCTTTGTTGGCTTAGGAACCCAGCTCCCAGGCTGATGTCCTGTCAGAATGCTCAGCTTCTGCAGAAACTTCCATTAGTGATGCATAGTCCCAGCTGGCCTTAAACTATTTCTTCCTTTCTACAACATCTTTATATCAATACTTTGAAGGCATTTTAATGCATTCTTCTTAACCTCCAGTGACCTTTCTGTAACAAAAGGTTTGATTAGGAGACTGTTAAAAACAGAATGAATACTCAAAGGCCAAAATTGGAGGATATACGTGCAGGAGAAGTTCTTACAGAGGAGAAAGTACCAGCTGTGTTGTACCAGAGGTCCAGTGTTTTGAGAGGTACTGCCTGGTGTCTGACCACAGGTCAGATGCTCTTACACACAGATTTGAAAAAATATTTTGCTGTTATTTGACATGCTGTTCTGGAGCCAAGTTCATCATCTTTGTGTAGTGACTTGATGCGTTCCCCAAAGCTTTGTTTTCAGCCCTTGTGATATTTGTTCTTGTTTAGATCTAGCAGCTTTCCATAATAAAGGCTCGTTTCACTTTCTGATACTGTGGCTGTTAATCCGTGTAACAGGGAGGTGGTGCAGTCACCATCCCTGGAGGGCTTCAAAACACATGTAGGCTTGGTACTTTGGGACATGGTTTAGTGGTCATGGTAGTGCTGGGTTGGCGGTTGAACTTGATGATCTTAGAGGTCTTTTCCAACCTTGATGATTCTATGATGATTTAATATAATAGCAGCAGTACATATTTGCTTCTGCAGATAGACCACACTATTTTATTTTTAAGAGTCCAGTAAAACTTGATGGTTTGCCACTTAGGAGCATAACTTAAATGTTCGGAGTCCATGAGTATTTCCCCAGAGTAATTTATAGTAGAGCAAGAAATGGAAAGCTCTTTGAAGAAAAGAGAGGAGAGTTTGGATGGGAACACTTACAGTTTCTTGGCAGATGCTTACTGCTAGGGAAGAGGAGGTTTTTTCCCCTCTCCTTCTGGGAATGAGAGATTTCAAGGAGGAAATGGCCGATCTGGCTTCCTGAGAGCACTTTCTGAAGGCAAGCTTAGAAAGCAGCCTCATTTAGATCTCAGACCACATCCTTGTGAGGAATGTGATGTGTTGAGGCTGGCTGGCACTTTTGGGAACGGGGCCACAGCTGTCTGAGCATGGTGGCTGACGCCACACCCCCGCTGGGACTCCTGCACTGCAGGCAGCTTGTGGCTGAGCTTCTCCTGAGTCACCTTCTTCTATGCAGGAGGATGGAGCTACGTAGGCTCACCTAGAAACTTGGGTTCTTCTTTCTGCAAGCCAAGGCTAAAGACTTGCAACATGTTCTGGTGTTGTGTGAACACTGCTGTTTTGCTCTTCTCAGGTGAACCTCAGGTTTTTGAAGTGAAATTTGAAATTCTCACAAATGGTAGATGGAGAGGGGCATCATAACTGGTACATTTAAAAAAAATACTGATTTTCCAGCATCATGAATTGTTCATTACGCTTGGGGGAATCATTATTATTTGAATTTCTGAACAGGTCTAGTTTTACCTTCTTTGAGGCAGATTTTCCCAAAGACCTGGTAAATGCTGCGGTAGGTAGAGCTTTCCTGAGGCTCTGCAGGATTAATCCCACACACTGTTACATCTGCAGAGCACAACATGCACAGAGTGAGAGGCAGTTTTCAGGCATCCTGAAAAGAGTCAGGGCCTTCAGAGAGCACCTGGTTTCTTTACTTGTATTCTCTGTCTTTCCTTCAACTCTCTTGCTTCGCGGGCTCTAGATTTGTGCCTGCAAATACAATGAGTTTGATCATCAATACCAAAGTTTTGGTGATGGGAAATCTGTTAGGGGTGTTTCACCTGCATGGTGATGGCTTTAGCTGTGTAGTAGCAGTGTGTGTGTGACCATCCTTGTTGTAATTATTCTGTGTGTAATGTACCACATTGCCCAGGAGCTGCCAAGAGCGTGGCAAAACCTGGAACAAGGCAGAAGTCCACACAGATTAGTGTCTTTGGAAATACCTTGCTGTTGTGAAGCAACAAAAAAAAAACATTTTTAAAAGTTAGGTGGGTAACTTTTAGGAGCAGAATTTGTGGAGACCGTTTTAGAGCAGGCTTTCAAACAATGTATGGCAGTTGCCAGAGGGTTGCAGTTGTACATGAAGACATCCTTGGTCTGTTCTGTTTCTTGTCTTGTGATTTAACAGGCAACTCAAGCTTTTGAACTTGATAGATTTGTGGGATTTATTTTTAGTCAATGTGCTATTATTTGGAAGCATGTTCTTATTTCAGGACTCCTTGAAAATGGTTTTCCATTATCAGAATTCTGTAACCAAGATGTCTTCATAAAGTGCTTCCCAAAAGTAACAAAGATTTCATTCAGATATTCTAAAGAGCTTCAAAGGAAACAGTGGGGTTTTTTTTTGTGAGACATCCATGTTTGAATGGACCAAGCTGAATCTTTCATCAGAATTGGCCAAAGCCCATAAGGAAGAGTGCACATAAAATTAATTGAGCTTTACATGTTTGAAAGCAAGGATTTGGTCTTGGTGTGACTACTGAGCACAGAAGAGGAACAGATGGTTTTGGAACAGGCAAAATTTCGTGACCTTTTCTGTCAATAATAATTGCTAAATCCATATGGATCATCCCAAGCATGAATTGATGAAATGAGAAGTATTATGCACAACTGTGGGCTGCGGTCTGTGCTCACCATGGGCTGAGTTCTGCTCTTCTGTGAGAGCCTCAAGCACTGGTACAAGTTGCTCTCTATGAAGTTTGCTTTTGCTCAAGCACTGAAGTCCTTCAAAGCTGTGTGAGAGAGAGGTTCAGAAGTTTTGAACAATTGTCATCTGGCTTTGATGTTTTAAAGGGAAGAATATCCTGGAAGGTCATTTTTAATTGATGTTGTCTAACAAGGGAAATGCAGTAATGAATAATATATAGTCCTGCTTTTGTCTTTGGAAGGTATATCAACAAAACAAATGGTATGAAGACATTGCCCTTTTTTACTGAGCTGGAAAGTTACCTTAGAGAGGGTGAAACGCATTTGGTAGCAGGATCCAAAACATAAAAGTCCCAGAATTCTGATTTTGCATCCCTAAATAAAATGAAGGTGTATATATATAATAAAAATATTCTATGCAGGATATGAAATGCATGACATCAACATACAAGGATGTCATTAATGGCAGAGATGATGTAAAGTGTAAGGGTTGTATTGAAAACAATACCCTAAACCATAACACAGAGAAAGGAGAGAACCCTTTATTTTTCTTTTTCCTTTGTTCATGGACATTTTCCCCCTGATCTTGGTGCATTGCTTACCACTGCCAAGCTGCTTTTGTCTTTGTCAGTTGGTAACGTTTCCCTTGGTCTCCTGATCTCCAGGGTGGAGACTGGCAGGAGGCAACACACCCTGCCTCCCTCCCTGCCTCTGCTCCTGGGAAGCACAGAACCACTTTGGTTGGAGGAGACCTTTAAGATCATCGAGTCTAACTGTTAACCTGGTACTGCCAAGGTCACTGCTAACCCATGTCCCTCAGCACCACATCTCCACGGCTTTGAAAACCCTCCAGGGATGGGGACTCCACCACTGCCCTGGGCAGCCTGGAGCAGGCCTGGACGAAGACATTTTTCCTCATGTCCAACCTAAACCTCCCCTTGTGCAATTTGAGGCCATTTCCTCTTGTTCTATCGCTTCATCCCTGGGACAAGGCCAACCCCCACCTCTCTGCAAATGGAGAGCTCCAGGTCTCCACTCCATTGCTACCAGCCTGGCTGTACAGAGTGAACAGCATACACAGGAGCTGCACCTTTGAGTTCCTGGGGATGTGCTCTGGGGGGGCCACTGTCCCCCAACTCCTCGTTGCCTTTTGAGCTGGGAGGAGCTTGGAAGGATAGAATCATAGAATACCAGGTTGGAAGGGACCTCAAGGATCATGTGGTCCCACCTTTAAAGTCAGTCTGTTTCCCATTGCTGCGATGCCCCCGATCTTCATGTCTCTGCCTTGGTATTGTTTGAGCCTTTCTGCCTCTCAGCTCTGAAGGAAAGCTGCTTCCTTGATTTAGTCACCCTTCTTTTCCAAGAAGTTTTCCTGATTATTTTTTTTTTTCCTTAAAGAACAAGAAGGAGATGCAAGACAAGTATCACCACTGTGGGAAGTGGGATACTTGGATGGGTCAGGTTACCCTAAACTCTTTGTTTCCTTGCTGCTAGTGCTTGACTATGGGCTGCTTTGGGGTTGCAGGGTTTTTTCTATGTATGATTGAGTAAGATTTCAAACAAGCACAAGGTCTTGATCTCTGCTCCTGGGTAAGACAGTAAAAGCATAACCCAAGTAATCAATGTGTTGGGTTTGGAGGATGGATAAATTGAACTCTCCCCAAAAGTGTGGTCTGGGTAGCTCTTCCTACCCCTACAGAGGATGCCTTTGGAAAGCTGTGTGTAGTTTTTTACTTGGTTGTTGTTTATGTGATTAACTTAATTAGTTAAGAAACATCCAAGACCTCAAAATGACATGGGTGTGTTCTTCTGCCCGAGAGGTCAGCACTTATCTCAAACTATGAGTGCTTGAAACAAAAATAATCCATTTCATCTTACAGGCCTATTGCCATCAGAAATGACTTGGCAGCAGGGGAAAGGTGAAATATCTGTGCATGGGGGACCCCCTTGAGCAGTGTTTACCCTGGCAAAATTCCCTTTGGCTTTGCTGGCAGTGCTGGTGGAGTGAAAAAGGCCAAGTCAACATGGAGCAGAAGGAATTCAGTGGGAAGCATTCTTCTGTGCTGGGTGTAATTCTGAATGTGCTTCTAATATTTTGGAGGTTTGTACTTTGGGTCAAGTACTGAGTTAAAGAATTTGTTTTGATAATGTAGCCTTTCATCTGTTGCACCAATGTCACCTAGATTTTAGATTAAAGAAAGCAAAATATACTTTGCCTGACGTTTATAGACTCATAGGTAGGAGGGCTTTTCATTTTTAAACCCCAGTTCACCAAGTGGCACTGTTGCTTTGAGAGCAGGAGCACAGAGGGAAGGGAAGGAGAGGGCTGATAAGTGGAGAAAAGATGTACTGAAATGGTTTAATAGGTAAGAAGATTTGGTTGAAAAGAAAACAGTCATAGTGAAGTTTTATACATAAAAATAATATCTATATTTATTCATGCCACAAGCAAAAAATTATATTCATCTCTTACCTTGTTTCTTTTTGTAATCACGTTAAGAAAGATATAAAAATTACTGTTCAAAATGTGAGGCTGATAGATTCTGGGCAGACTCCTTGCCTCTAAAAACATACGGGAAATTTAGCATCAAACTCATATTCCACTAATTAAAACAAATAAAATGGAAGACAAAGCAAAAAAGCCACCACAGTTCTTCCCATTGAAGAACTGAATATGTAAATTTGAAATAGTCATAGCCCAAATAATAAATAAACTATCAAATGAAAAGTTGACAAAACCTGCCAGTAGTTTTGGGGGGCTGGAAATGGCCTTATTGTCTCCAGTAAGCTCTGCTGCCTGCATGGCACTGTACTGAATCAAGTCATTTATGGTGGTATTGAAGTAGGGGCTTGTATAAACCCACTCGCTCTTTAAAACCTGCATCTTTAGCACTGCCCAGATAAGCAAATATATCCTCTTGTAGCTAAAACCATGTTGAAATGAGGTCGTATTTTGCACTAAGTACATATGCCAAAGCTGTAGAGTTCTAGGAATATCTTTTTCTGTGCTGTTAATCACAGCATTGTTCTTAATGTAAGTAGAATAATACTAATTCCAACTCATAGCTTCATCTCTTGTGTCTATTTGCTTTTGTTTAAATCTGAAATCCAATGGTAATAGCTATTTTGTGTCACTAAGCTCCACTGTGTCTTACTGCCACTAACAATAAGTAAGTAAAGTGCATGTGTAGGAGGGAGGAGAGGGTGGTCCAAAACTTCCCCTCCTAGTCCTACCTTTTTATGTTCTTGTATACGTGTGTTTTATACCTATCCACATGCATATACACACACGGGTAGCAGGGAGCTGGAAGCCTCAAGCTACTACCTGAGTCTCTGCAGGGAGCTGAAAACACAAACACATAGAAATTGTTATAAGGATTTTAGTACATACTCAATGTCTTTCATTCTGGTTTTTAATGTGAAATCGGATGTGTTAGTGGGTTGATGGATTCCCTTTCTCACAGAACTAAGATGTGCAAGTACACTAAAGAGGTGGGCGAATTGCTCAGATTTGCCTTGTTGTTCCCAGATGCAGTTATCTAATTGCCAGCCTTACAGATGGGCTCTGGGATCTGAAAATCTAGATAAATCTTTGTTGATAACAGCTTTTCTGCAGGCCAAACAACGCTTTCATTTACACCTGGACAAGTGCATTAGCCAGCTGGCAGCTGGGGGTGAGGGAGCCTGGAGAGGCTGTTCATGGGCAAGGCATGTTCGATGATAAATCAGTAAAAAGCAGTAAACCCAAACCCTCCGTGGTGGTTTATAGTTCCTTCCAGACCCAGCCACGCTGCTCCATGCTTCAGCTGCTCTTGGCTTCCTCCTCATCTCGTCTGACATGACTGGTGGCCTGTGCAGATGGTGGTCAGAAACCTGCAAGTGAATAACACGAAGCACGAGCACAGAAGGACCAAGCGTGAAGCTGGGAGGTGTGTGGGGAGGAGAGGGGCTGGGGTTAAACCTCCCTGGTTGCTTCTTGCTCTCCTCCCCTTTGTGTCTGAATTCCTTGCAACAGCAAGTGAGTGCTGTTGGGGAAAGCGTTGTTGTGTGTAGTTTGAGAGGTCCCAAGGAGATGAGCTGGAGGAGGACAGGGAAGAAGTCACGACTGATGTGCTGCTGCAGGCTTAGTTCTCCATATATATTAAGCACTGCTGGGTAGAGAAGAATGATGGATGGATGGAGAATGGCAGCAGGTTCCATCAGAGCTGCCAACTTCTGTTTCAGCCATTCAGGCCAGAGAAGACAGCTCGGAGAGGGCTCCTGCTGTCCATGTATCCAACAGGGCCAAGTACTAGGAACTTTTGCCCAGTAGTGCTGCCTTGGAGGTAAAGAAATGCAGTGTGAGCAAAACTCAAGTTAGCTATCAGATTCTAGTAATCCTGTGTGAAATTCCAGGGGGGAGGTTTGTGAGTTTTAATATTTGTCGTCATGTTGGATCCCCAGCATGCTCCCAGGAGCAGGAAACATCATTTTAGTGGCAAACCACTCTCCCTAGCCCACCTACCTCCTCACCTCTCCCTTTCCATCAGTGGGTTTGATGCTGGTGCTTCAGAGGCTCAGGGTATAGTGACACCTCACACAGATTGAAATTCAATATGAAGAAAATTCAGATGATCTCCAGTACCAATTTCCTGCTCGTAAAGATTAGACCATTTAAGAAAAAAAATCACTTTCAGGAAATTGAAAATATAAGCAGTACTAAACCAACAGCATCAAATTGATTATATTGAGCCTAATTGCAATTTCAGTGCTCTAGATTTATTCCAATGTAATTTTATTAATGTCAAAACTGGAGTAGAGAAGTGCTGAGTCAGGTCTGTCGTGTGTGGCTCCCCTAGAGATCATTAGCTTGTACATAATCACATTCAGATTTAAATGACACACTGCTGTCATTTTTTTTGCTTGGTTTGAGGTAATCTGCATATGTTGGAGCCTCCGGGTGATTTAAATTGAAGCAGTTGAGGAAATGTCGTGGACAGATGATATGAAGAATAGTCAAATATTTATTGTCTTAAACAGCTCAGCACAATTTGTATTCATTTTAAGTAGGAGTGTCATCAGTTCTGTTGCCTTGTCGATATGGTAGAACTTTGAAGAAAGCTGCAGTGTGGTACAGAACATGCTTTGAATCAATTTAATTGCTAAACAAATAACTTAATTATTTAGTATAATGCTAAAAGTTCATTCAGAAAAGTACCATGATACATTCTGGCTGTGAAGACTTACAGCTTTGAATTTTTAGAATATTTTCATCAGGATTAGGTTCCCCACCAAGAAATCTCATCATCTGCTGTAATGCTGTCAGGACAGAAATGTGTCAGTGAATTGAGAGACAGAAAAAATTCACCTAAAATCTCTTTCTGATCCCCACCCTGACCTATAAAGACAAGGTCACAGCCACAGAGGTTGTTCCAGGTGTGTACCTGTGCACGGGTGGTTTTTATGCCTGTTTATGAAGGAATAAACCACGAGTTGTTTCAGCATATTTCAGCCATTGTGTTGCACGTGGTTTGCAGTGTGTGAGCTCCTGTTGCAGTCGTTGTCTGTAGTGTCCAGGCTCATCCTTGAAACCTGAACTTTCCTTCAACTTCCTCCGTTATTACTGGGCCTGTAAATCTGTCCATAACCCCTCAACAACGTCGTCTTTGAACTCCACTGCAGCTACTCGGTGAAATTCTCATCCAAGCTTTCATCTTCTCTCACCTTGATGTATTTTAACTTCCCTCTTTATGGCCTGGCACACAAGCAGAATTTAATGGTGATAAATGTGTTTCTAAGAGTAAAAGCTATAAAGTGTACAGTAGAGATTAATCTAAGCCAAAGCCTCATTCCCAACATGTTAAACTTGGAAGTTTGAGCTGGGAGGAGCTGAAGAGCCAAGGTTTGTAGTTTAGGCTCATCTTAAAGCACTTTCTTTTTTCTTTTTTTTTTTTTTTTTTTTCTTTTTTTGTTACTGGAAATGGAATTATTATAATGCATATGTACATTGAAATTAGCTGTTGTAGTTCAGAAAATAAAGGTTTTCAGGAAAGTTTCCACAGTGAAATTTGCTTACAAAGCCTGGGCCAGGCTTTGTATTGTTTCTGTTCCACATATTAAATGTGCTTGATCTTGGGCCTTTTCTAGGTGGATCATAAACCCACCTAGAGGGTAAAAACTGTTGAGCATGTAGAGCCTCTCAGAAGAGGGTTTCTACAGATACATACAGGATTCCATATATACATCCTTCCTACAAACCTACCAGACAAATTACTTCTCTAGAAAGAGCATTTCTATAACTAACATGATTCAAAACCAGTGTTTGGGTGTATGCTTCATTCTACTCAATTGAAATCTTTAAAAATAAATTTTAAGCTTGAGTTGGATTCATTTGATTTAGCCATGTGCTCAGGTGCTCACAAGTCAGGATCAGTTGTCCAGGTCTTGCCTCTTCTCACAGGACCTTGCAAATGCTGAAATGCAAAAAAGAAATCGCAAGGAGGTACATGCTTGTGCCCAAATGAGAGATTCTGTATCAAACCCCTAACAGGAGGCCACTGGCTTTTGGGGTTGGTTTTGGTTTGTTTTCATTCTGTTCTGCTTTGGAACTCTTTTTCTCTCAAGAAAGCCCAGCTGGAGAGCATTAACCACAAACAAATGATGCTGCAGAATGTATCTGCTTGTTCATTGCTGCTTTTTCAGCTTAATTCTGCCTGATTGAAGTTTTAAACTGTGCTTAACTGCATTTTCCACTGAAAAGCCAAAGGTATCTGTAAAACAATCCCCCCTGCCCAGCATCAGACACACAGAGGAAGAGGAGGAAGGTTTGCCCCTGAGTCCTTCCTCTATTCAAGCTTTCTTGTCTTCCTTTCTCCCTTTGACATATTTAATTTCAAGTACCCAATTTTTGTGGGATGCAGATTAGCTCAGGTACAGGGGGCTGTTTGTGTCATCTTTCTATTTTTACTTCCCCACCCTGTCTGACAGCCAAGAGCAAGGTGCTGATGTGGTGGGACATGAAGCTTTATGGGCCCTCGTGGGCAGCTGCTGGAGGCAGCAGCTGTTTGTCAGCCGTGGCTGATAACAAACATCTCAGCAGCTGCCACCCGCGAGGCTCTCCAGGGCGTGGGCACGATGGCTTCCAGGCCTGGGGGACCAAGCTGCAGGGGTGGGAGGGTGATGTCGAGGGGCTGCAGCAGGAGGTGTGTGGGCTCTCGTGCCCTAAGAGCATCACTGCTCCAGGGGAGCAGCTCAGAGCTTCGTACGAGTGACTCTTGCAAAGCCAGCCTAAGCTTGGTAGCTGCCTGGCAGAGCCTCGTGCTCGGGGACAGACAAATGTGGGAGGTGGAGGAAAGTGGTGACACCCCTTAGAAAAACCACAGTGTTCTCTTCTGAAGAGTGGAGATTGCTCTGGATCACCCAGGCTGTCGTTGCATGGTGATGTTTGCAGGGCTTCGTTTGTTACAGTTTTCTGGGTTAGGGTGCAGAGCTTAAAGACATCTGTGGGAAGAACAGATCAGTAATTTCTTTTATCCTGTTGTCCTTTGACTGAATTTTCATTGCTGTTAGGAGATTTATTAGCATTTTTAATGACTGGTCATAGCCTGTGTTCTGTAACAGATTCTTTGCAATTTCCTTTCTCTAGATGGTGCCATTGAAGGAACACAACTCAAATTTTCCATCAGTTGCATCAGGGAAGCCCATAAATATGTCACAGGGGGTGTATTTATGTACCATATTATGTGGGGGAAAGAATTTGGCCTGTTCTGTGTAAAACCGAAACGGTAATTAAGCTTTGACAGAAAGGTTGGAAGGAGAACTCCTGGCTTGCAGATATTTGTATGTTTATTGTATGTGGTAATTAAACAGTAGTTGCAAATTCTGTATGCTCTACGTCACCCTAATGGAAACACTCGGGCCATGTTACCTCTTAGCAGGTGTTTCACTACCTGGAGGAAGGGGGAAAACTCAAGAAAAAGGTTTTTTTTTTAAAAAGAAAAAAAGCATGCTGCAGTCTGTAGCCTGGGGGGCACACAGGTGCTTCAGAGGGGACAGAGGCTTTTCCCTTGGAGCAGGTTGGCGTCAGGTAGCAGAGCAGTGATGACATGTGGAGAGAGCTTTGCCTTCCTGCATGCTTTCTGGGAGGCCCACCAGAAAAGGCACAGCCTAGGAATGTCCTCTCCTGTCCATATTTCCATGACAAAGGGTCAATATCTTGGGGACATCATCTCTCTAAAGATGATGATGATGATGATCGTCGATCTTGGCTAGGTATGAGATTAAAATTGAACAGTGAAAAGCAGTGTGGGGCAGGAACCTGAGTGATGCTGACTCCTTGGTGGCAGAGGAGAGGGCAGGGTGGGGCACTGGGCAATAGCCGCCCAGAGCCTAACACTTGTGGAAAACCTTCTGCCTAACTAGGGTGTGAACAGAGGCATCAGGCATTGGGTGTCAAGAGGGTAGGACCAGACTCTTGTCAGTGGTGCCCAGTGACAGGACAAGGGGCAACGGGCACAAACTGGAACCCAGGAGGTTCCATCTGAAAAGGAGAAAAAAAATTTCTTTGCTGTGAGAGTGCCCGAGCTTGGAGCAGGCTGCCCAGAGAGGCTGTGGAGACACCTTCTCTGGGGAGACTCAGAAAGCAACTGGGCATGATCCTGGGCACCCTGCTGGAGCAGGGGGTTGGAAGAGATGATCTGCAGAGGTCCCTTCCAACCCCTGCCATTCTGTGATGCTGTGATTTTCCTCGTTTCCAAGGCTCCTCTGTGTACCAGGCATGTCTCACTTTTTCAGGAGGTGACTTTGGAAAGACTGTTCTCTGGGCAGTGCAGCTTCACCTCCCTGCTCTGCCAGCTGATGGGCGGCCTGGGGCAAGAAAGGTTGTGCTGCCCTCACCTCAGTAAGGAGCTGGCTCTTCCCTCACTGCTAGCACAGCCAAGTTAGGACTGGGGAGGTGTCATCCATTTATTAACATCATGGAATTGCATCTCTGTCTCATAACACTGGATTTTATTTTATTTTTTTTTTTAAATCTGATTTCAAAGCTGCCTTATAGAAGTTGGAACCAATAACATAAATATAAGTGCTTTTAAATAAGTTTAAGGCCAATATATCAAAATTAAGTTGGCCTATAAAATAACTAAACAAAGATTTCTTAACTTTCAGTGATGATGATTCTTGCAAAAACTTCCTTTGTTTTTCAGCCAGCTTTTCATTTTGCTTTGGTTGTTTTTTTTCTTTCCCTTAGACAATTCTGATTTTCTAAAATGAGAAAAAAAAATGTTCTCTGTAGATTAATGAAAGCCACAAACATTATGTGGTGTTAGAGCTTTAAACATATTTTTTTAAAAAAAAATTAGTATTATCTTTTGGCAAATAACTGTTGTGTGCTAAGAGCTGCTCTTTTGTAGGAGCCTTATGTAACGTTGCAGTTAATAACGTGTAGTGGTGTTGGCTGTTAAATGACTTTAGTATCTCCACTCTAAAAGCCTGTTTGCAAGGAAGAGGCAGGCTTGTTGGAGTGCCAGGTTGTTAAAGAACTACAGGTTGCCAAAACTAAATGAACTTTTCAGCTGGTAACGACGTATAAATTGCTATGGCAGATGGGTGTTTGTTGGGGAAATGCTCCCCAGCACGTAGCTGTCCTTTCTTTGCTTTCGTGTCCCCAAGCCCTCAGAGATACTATCAGGAGGAGTAGCTCTAGATATATAAACACGGCTATTTTGTGTTATTAATAACTGCTAAGTAGCTATTTTTATTGAAGCTATTAGCTGCTATGTTAAAAAAGTACTTAAGCTGGTGCCACTGTAGTGTAAGAAAAGGGACGTTTAGGACAGAGTACCCTGCACTGTGACCCATGGTGGCCTTCTTGTAGCTATGCTTCTGAGAAGGACTGGAAGCAAAGATCTGTTTCTTAACTGTTTTTTGTTGTTGTTGCTGGTTGTTTTTTGTTGGTTTGGTTTTTTGTGTGTGTGTGTGTGTTTTGTTTTTTTTTTTCCAATGGGTCTTCTTTGAATCTACTGGTTCAAAACTGGGAGAGACAGGAATCGAACTGTGACACACAAATTAAGCAGTATTATTTTGTCACTGTTTTCCCCATTTGAAAAGTAGCTGTCTGTAATATGACAGTTATGAAAAGCTACCTTTGGGTGAAGAGGTTTCATAGCAAACTTTAAACAAGAAGACAATTCCTTAAAGTAAGTTTGGGGAGGTGACAGGAGGTGGCCCGAGGCTCAGTGTGAGTGCTCCCCAGCCAGCTGTAGCTCCACTCCTCTCTCCGAGTTCTGCTGGAGCCTGAGAGGAAGCTCTGGGTTTCCTGTGCAAAACTTGCTCCCTTACCCTGGAGTGTCTCACTTGGAATTTCTTAGGCTGGTTGGGAATTTAATACAAAGAGCCATTCTTGTGAGTCGTGTTTTCTTTACAAT
>NW_008618208.1:76466-85624 GCF_000691845.1 Merops nubicus
CATTCCTTCTTTTTCTAATGGCAGGAACGTTACCAGAGTTGACATAACTTCAGCAGACTGGCTGGTTCATGTTCTTCTGGGGGGCTTGAGTGCCCCAATTCCAGTCGTGTATTCTAAAAATACAGCACTTAAAATGCATCTTAGGTATGCTAAGGAGCAAGATGTTCTGACAGTCAGTTAATATCCCTAAATTTAAAAGTTTTTCAAAGGGAAATATTTAATGTTGTGGAAAAAAGGCTGTTTGACCAACCAACCTTACAGGTAACCATGTGGCTTCAGAATATTCATCCTCCCATATCTTGTGTTATTAGAATATTTTCTTCTCAGAATTATTAGAATATTCTCTTCTGAGCATTAGTTGGATGATCTCAAATGTAAATAGCATTTTGGATACGCTGTTTTGAACATGTGACTGTGCTCTTCAGTGTTCTGGATACATCAGGTCTCTGTGTGTGTGTTTTAGGCAAGGTGTGTAGCCATACGTACTTGGGTAGTTGAATTTTTCCTTTCCAAAACGATGAGCTACTTACCCAGGCTGCCCAGGGCAGTGGTGGAGTCCCCAGCCCTGGAGGGCTCCCAAAGCCCTGGAGATGTGGTGCTGAGGAACATGCTTTAGTGGTGGCCTGGCAGTGCCAGGGGAATGGTTGGACTCGATCACCCTAAAGGTCTCTTCCAACCAAAATGATTCCATGCTTCTCAGCTCCAGGGCATGGTGCTGCTGATGCACCAGATGCCAGAGGTGGGAAGTGTACACACCAAAAGTTTGCTAACAGTTCTGGTCAGGCTGCCCCAAAATTGTCTGCCTTCAATTTTAAGCAGTTCTACGTTTATCCCATAAACTATTTTGAAAACAAAAATTATTTCTTTTCCTGAATATAATTTTTGCTCATTTAGGAGTAACTATTGACAGATGCAAATTTTTTTTTTACTGAAAATGCTACTATTATATCTTTTTTCCCCCAAGTTCTTACAGCCAGCAGCCCAGAAAACATAACTTTTATTTCGTATTGTAGGACAAACTTGTTCCAATTTTGTTGTACCTTTGAACTGTTGGATAGAAAGGAGAATAAAAATGTATAGTTAAGTTTTCAAGTTGAAAAACCACATTCACTGTAATGTAGCAGCTGTTGCAGACATTTGGGAGCTTTTTCTTCAGCATTTAAAAATTCCCTGTAGAAGTGAGACGGGAGACATTCATTTAGCATTTCAAGCTTGAAAAATATTTTAACCTTTCTTTAAATTGTGTTTTGAAGTTGAGGATTAACTCTACGCCTGGCTGCACAGAAGGATACATTTTACATATTCCTTTGTCTGGGGAAAAAAAACAGAGACCACAATGAATGGCTTTTAAACACTCCTAGTCCTTCTTTTATATCTTCTTAATGGGACCTCAGAGATTCTGGGCAGATACTCAGAAGTGTTGTTTATGGTGTAAGGCTTGTAAGATGTGTTCTGCCTTCTGGAACTCATGAGCTATTTTTTCTCTTCCTTATTAATCCTGATTAATGAATTTTACAGCTTCATCCCTTATAATTAAGGTTTGTAGTTCTGGTGTGTAAAAATAAAAACCAAGATCACCGATGTGTAGAAAATGTTACTGTATTACTGGAATGTGAGGGCTCTTGGTTTTTAATCTTTGAAGAGCCAAAACTGAAGTGGTTTTTTAAGAAGTCACTGTAGTGGTTATATAAACTTTTTAACTAAATAACATTTTTAGTCTTCTGGAGCACAACAGAGTGCTTTCTGAGCTTTCTCCCTAGATGCTTTTGGGAAACACTATAGTGACCTATGGACTGTACAAACCAAATGTGGTGCTGGGATAAAAGATAGAAAATCCATTAAGGCAGTGGTGTGACACCAGAGTGACAATTACAACACATAAAACCAATCCTTAAATCGAGTATTTTGTGCTTTGCAATGATTTTTTTTTTTTTCCAAGTAGGTTTTAAAATAGTATCAGCTAAAGGATTGGTAGATTAACATTGCGTAAGTCTACATGTGGCACTTAAAGGAACTCTTGATGAAACCACGGAGTGCTGTACAATGCTGAGGGCACTTAAAAGTAATCTGTCCAGTTCAGGAAAGGTTGTCACTAGAATAAAGGCATGTGACTTTTTTTTCTCAGTTTGAAAGTACCAGTAAGGTCTTAAAGGCTGCTGCTGTTTTATCATGTAAAGAGGAAGAATCTTCTGTAGTCTTTTAAGCTCTTACCCTTTTAAACCAACATGTGCAACCAGCTCCACCTGGTTACAGTTGTTCTTGGAGATAGCTGTAAATGGTGAAAGACTTTATGGCTTTATACCAGTTCCTGCTACAAAAAGATTTCCATTGCCAACAGCAATCACAGAGGCTGTTCATGGTACTATTGAATGGAAGTTCTATGATGTTCCTGCAATTCTGTGTGAGTCTTGCAGAACAGGATGGGAAATAGGGGTGAGATGGTTGGAGATGCTGCCAATCACTGAGTCTGGGTCTCCAATCTTAAGTGCCATCATCCAGGCATTTCTGACAGACACTTCTATTTTCTTCTATTAAATTAAACTAAGAGCATCTACAGGTGGTGCTTGTATATTTTGGGGGTATTTTTTTGTATGTATGGTTGAGAACAACCCCTCGCCTTGTAGTTAGCTGAGTCCTCTTCCCCTGATTTATTCATGCAGGAGAAGCTTACATTTCCTCTAGATTTTTGAGGGTGTTTTGTTTAGGCTTTTTGCTTCCAATGAACTTCCTAGAAAGAAGGGCTAAGAGAGTGTTGCAGGAGAAGCAGTGTCTGCTGAGAAGCTTGGTTCCCAGTTCATAAGGCGCAGAAGGAACTGGTATGTGGAGGTCAGAAGTTCCTGGTGTAGTTCACATTGACACGACGTGACGAATGTTGTGTTACAAACGGAGCAGAAGCTCTTTTGTCTTGTTAGAAATCTGTAAATGTAATAACTTCTTATGCTGCAAGTTGGTAAGCCCAAAGAGTGGTTTTGGATTATTATTTTAAGCCTTACAGATAAGAGAGCTCAGTCTAAAATTTTGCAGTCACTTATTACGGGTGAAGCGAGAATTCTGTCTTTGCTTCTATTGATTTTCTTAATTGCGTCGTGGTTGTCAGGTTTTTCACAATATCATTAATGTCTTTGTGACAGTTTAATATAATACAGAATCTATAAATCATTGCTGTAAATGGAGATGCTGAAAAATTAACTCTTTTCCTCCTCCTGTTTTTTCAGCGGAGCCCCTGCCTTTAATGGACTTGTGCCGGAGATCGATTCGATTTGCTCTGGGCAGAGAGCGCCTGCATGACATCGAAATTCTACCTTTGCCTCTGTCTCTGAAAAATTACCTGCAGTACCAATAGAACGTCTAGAACCCTCTGGCCTCACATTGGACTACATCAATGCAAATGGCAGAAAATTGTTTACAGCAAAATATAAATCTTCGTGATGGACACTTAAGTGTTATTTAATTTTTAATATATTTTTTTTTCTGAACCAGTGAAAGCAGATCACTGTGGGGGACTACTAAAGAATGTGAAAACTTTGATTGGATCAAGATTTGTGTATTATCTGTTGCCTGTTGTGTTTACAGTCCTGAAGGCCATTATTCTCATCTCTCACATATTGGTTTATCTTTGTTGCCTCTGGGAAATGCCAACAGAAAATCTGACCTGCAGGATCCACTGTCATGCAGGACTGAACATTCTTCAGGAATGTGATTTTTGTTTTTTTTTTCTTTCTCTCTCCTACACCTCACCCCAATAGATAAATTAGTAAAGGAAAAATATTGACTGGAACTTTTCAAAAATATTTAAACCTTGCCTTTGGTATCCAGAGTTGTTGAGATCTTTGAGCGCTCAGCACTCACCGTAATCAAGCCTTATAATATCTGGAAGTTCTAACATTTAAAAAAGCAGATTGTTGGCTAGAAGGAGAGTATGTGATTTAAAAACATAAGAGAAAAAAAAAAAACAGTCTGTGTGTCAGAAGGGTCAGTTTTTGGACCTGGTAACAGAAAGATGCAGTCTGTTGTTTTCAAGACCAAATCTAGTCCCACCAAAGTCCTGCGGTTTATAACAAAGTATTCACTATCCCAAGAATTTAGGATATTTGTATTTTAGAAAGCTTGTCACTTTTTTATTTGAACAAATTTATAATTTTTATGTGGTATGAACTCTAAGTACTTGGTTCTTTTTAATGTATGTGTGGTTATAATGTTTATTTATCTGTTTAGAGTCTGTGGAGTTCTCATTTACCTGTTTCCCATCTTGGGGTGACTGATTTTGGTTTTTTTCCCCAACTCCACCTGAAATGTATTCATTTTTCAGGCTCATCCCATTTTTTTAAGATGCTGCTTTCTATTTGCATTTCTTACATGTTTCAAGTTATCTGCCTGATCAGTTATCTAGTTTTTAAACTGGAAGTTGTTGTTATGGCAGGACGTCAAATGTTTAGACTGAGCTGCCTTCAGCATATTTTAATGTGAATTTACTGATGAATGAGGAGAAAATTTCTAATAAAGTCTACTGTCCAAAACAAAACTCATGTCTCCCTTGATGAAGTGTTAACTAACATAGCACTGTGTGCAGAGGTGAAGTTCAGTTCCTTCTGCAGCTTTGCCAATGTTTCTGTTCAGCACTTCTTTGGAGTCGCTGCGCTGGGTTCATGTATGAGACACTGCAGCCAGTGTCACGTCCTCTTCCTGGCGTATCCCACCCACTCTGAACTTAGCTCTGCTCTTGCTTTCAGCACAATTCTGGCCAGATTCGTCTAAACAAAACCTCAGAGTTCTGTGCAGAGTTGCACTTTGAGACCCGGTGCTGTTGAGGTAGGTTGATGGTCGAGGGCTGTGTGCTGATGATCCAGGCAGTGATGGTTGTGCTCCTGTCACTCACCAAAAGAACAGTTACACTTTCAGTCAGAAAAGAGAAATGTGAGATGAACAAGATACAACACCACCAGCAAGACTGTAAGCAACAAGGGCAAGGTAACACAGGGGTGTCAAAAACTAAGTAATACGTATTTGCTTCTCTGCAAAGGGGCAGAAACTGCAGCTGTGATCTGTATTTTGTACTTTTCCCACTTGCTTTGTTTAAATCTTTTATCTCAATAGGTGTGTAGGAAGAAGGAGATGCAAAGGTACAGTAACTCAGTAGGAATATAGCTGTGTCAAGTGATCTTTCATTAGCAAGGTAAGTGGCTCTTCAGGAATGTTGTAGTAGTCCTGGCAGACCTTTTTTTCCCACCACTGAAGTCCATTTTAGGTAAGCATTTCCTAAAATTAGCATTTGCTGTGTGTAACTGGGCTTCATGTTCCTTTGAGAAACTGCAGTGACACAACTGTGAAGTATTCTCTGTTCTTTCACTTCACCCAGGCTGACAGCTTTTTAATGTGACAGTAAAGGGGGAACTGATATCATGAGAGAAATTAATGGTGTGTTTGTGTGTTAATTAACCTAGTTATTTTACAGTTGGATTGGAATTTCTGTTGGTGCCACTTCTCTGATGATTCCTCTAAATCAAACATCATTTCTTCAACTTTCAAACGTGTTTTTCTAACACGTAGCTGTCTTCCAGGAGCCCTGGTTTATACAGGAATGATGGTTGCATTCTTTCACTGTTCCCTAATTGTATATTGTGATGCTGTGGATGGTAGATACACCTCATCATGTGGGATTAGGGACCTTTTTTCAGGGGATAAATTCTTTTTGATACTGTTTTCTTGGTCCACATAAGTCCTGTAAGGAGGAAGTACCATGGAGAATATTAATGATACTTCAGTGTTCCTAAAGTGCTTTGGCTTTTGTCCAGAACAGGTCAAACACGAATTTTTGATCATTCTTCAACCAATGCAGTTTAAACTTCTCAGAGTTTCTATCCTGGAGGTCATCTGCAGCAAGATGCCAACCTTTTGACTTTCATCACGCAAAGAAACATAGACCATAGATGTGTGGGTTTCAGCTTTTGTGTTCCCATGCCTGAGCAAAAGCAGTGTAGCTTTTGTAGGCACAGTCTGGAAGGGTTCCCATGGCTGGGAAACTAAGGCTGACAGAAACTCCTTAAAGCAAAACACATGAGTCTTGATTGTAGTGTTTAAAGGGAAGCAAGGGGCACTTGCCTTGGAGCTGTGACCACATCACCACCTTGGTGGGGGGTGCGTGCTAATAAGTGGGTAGCAATAGGAAGTGTTTCACCTACTCGTTGGGATTTGAATCTCTAATACGGCCCCTTCCTAGGAAGTCCTGAAGGTGCAAAATCCCTTCTGTTAAAACTGTGGTTAAGACGTGCAGATACACACGTTGTAGCTTCTCTTTATTTTCTCAGTGTTGCTGCTCTTCATCCTTCTGCAGCTTTTGTGAGGGAAGGGGCTTGATTTATCTACATAGAGGTGCTGCTTTTGTGACCACGGTTCCCAAGTGCTAGAACCTCACTGACACTCTTAGCTTTTAGACTTATTAAAGCTGTAACTTTACAACACCTAAATTTGGGGTCAAATTTGAGAAACTGTTGTCCTTTGGTATAGCAGCTGTTACACACAAGGCCCTGCTAGTAGGCTGACAAAGTCAGCGCTGTGAGGGTTTTATTTCTGCTTGAGATTGGACTAAGGGAAATGCACTGAAATGTCTGCATTCTTACCCAGAGGGGATGTAATGCAATCTGCAGAGAAATTGTGAAGTCTTATTTTAGACTTCACGTGTAGTCTTTCTGGTGTTGCAAGTTTTTATCTCAACAGATTGACTCCAACTGTTCCTGTTGAGGTAGGATCTAACTTGGAGTTTCTCAGTGTTCACTTGAAGCTGGGAAAAACTGTTACAGTAGCAGACACGTAGGAATCATTCGTATGTTTCTGATAAAAGAGCAGCAAGCCAGAAATGCTGTGAAGCTTCCTCCTCATCTCCGTTACAGGCGGTGTTGTTAAACTGTAACCATCTGTTCCCACGTCAGTCAGGGGCACTCGCCGCAGGGCCAGCGCTGTATCAGGTCCAGCAGGAGCCATTCAGGTGCAGTTCCCACTGACATCAGCAGGAGACCTGCCTGAGTCAGCACTGCTGCTTTCGGTTCCCATGCAAAGGTCTCCAAACATTTCCAACACACTGTATGGAGCGATACGTTAGTGGAGGGAAGCAATGTCAAGCAGATGGTTTCTGCAGCAGTTTTTCTAATTTGGCAAAGCACGCTGGCAAGTGTAGTTAGGTAAATGTTGGGAGAAATTTTATTGAAAGAATGCGTCTCGTTGAGGCTGGGAGCAATACTCAAAGGGGAGGCTAGACTTTTTGGCTCCTTGATGGTGATTTTCAAAAGCTTTTTAGTTTATAAAACTTTACAATCTCACGGTGGTTTTTATTCTGTATACTTCAAGGAATGTAGGATCTTTATCCATTCCTGTTTACTTCACAGAAGAATGTCTGGTGATCATGAAGTGGAAATCCTTTGTTTGCCTGATTCAAAAAGACACCAGAAAACCTCCTTCCTCCTTGGGAAGTGCTCTGTGTAGACACAGAGCCATGAGAACTACACAACACACATCAGGCTGAATACCCCCCCCCACCCCCTTCTTTTTTTCCTTGAGATCATAACTGTCACTTCAGAGAAGAACTGAGTGTGTTCTGCAGGCAGTGTCTTAAAAAAAAAAAAAAGGTTTTCAAGTATCTGCTACAAAGCAGAACACTCACTGAGGGTATATTGAAGTGAATTTGAGTGTACTGTGATGGGGGCAGAGAACAAATGAGCAAAGCTCTAGAGAACAGCCAAACAGAAGCCTGTAGCTGGCAGAACAGAGCTCAGTACGGGCTGGTTTTATGTGCCAGGCAGTGGTGAGACAGCAGTGCCAGCCTACCTGAAGTGACTAATGAATGGCTCAGCTTCAAAGGCTCTGCGTTTCAATTTGGAAGTGTCTTTGCAAATCCTGTTTAAATTAGGTGCCAGGATCAGATACTTCTAGTTCCATTTGTGTAGCTGTGAAAATTCCTATGTTCTATAGCCTCTAATCTCTCCAGGTGACAGTAGATATAGAAGCAGAGCTCATAACTAATAGCTAACATATTGGAGGGTACTTACAGTTGTGAGAGCTGCGTTCTCGGGTTTTAATAGATTTTCTCTGGCTTTTGAAAGTTAGAGCACGAAACCTTCTGACCTCTAAGGAAAAGCAAACAAAACATAAAAATGAGCTGATATTTCTGACAGTCCTCATGTCCAACAAATTCTACTGGTGGTTCCAAATACCAGTCAAAAGCCATCGTTATGGAGGCACTTAGCTGAGGTCAGCATCTGTTCAGTGTTGCCTGGATCAGTTTCCTCCGTGTTCCTTTATTTTTTAAAAAGGTTTTAATTTTTTATCTTGCTGGTATTTGGGGATCAGACTGTTTGATATTTTCCAGTGGCAATGTGCACCACACCGTGTCTGAGGGAACGTGTTTTTTCTTGCTGCTTTTGATTTTTCTACCTTGTAATTTCATTTCTTTGCTCGCCATCCACACTGGGGAGAATGTCTTTACTCTTGAACTTCACCGTTTGTGACCCCAAGAGCATACCCAAAAGCATGCTGAGACACATGTCATGGTAGTGGCTTTCTGTTGAACTGACCTCATTTGGTTTTGATTTAATAACTGTCCAGTTAAGCCCAGTGCCCTCCAACAGCCCTGTTCTGCACATATACACAAGAGACCACTCCTGGTTTGCAGCTTGCAGCTAACAGGCCTCCTGTCCTCTGCATCATTTGCCTGTGACATGCAGCTTCTCTTGGTTCTTCTGCTGGGACCTCGCTCTGGGAAAATCACTGTGGATGCTTTTACCTTCAGTGAGCTTAGGTTAATTTGCCTTCTCAGAAGGAACAGCACTATTTCAAGTAAGAATTTGGTTTAGAACCAAGTTTTTTGAGCTGTCACAAAAGCATTGCAGAATATTGGAATAAGCTGAATGTTTGTAATACAGCTCCTTGTTAGAATCATAGAATCCTTTAGATTGGAAAAGACTTCCAAGATCATCAAGTCCAACCATCAAACCTCATCGTTGAGGTTTAAAACTCCACAACAGTTCCTCTCACATCTTTAACTCTCCCCCACTAAGGAATGTTACACTATCTTTGCTATCAATGATCTCTCTGACATAAAAATAAATCTGCAGTTGTAATTCAGAGACTTCCTCCTGTCTGAGATCCATGACCTCCAGCTTCCTGCT
>NW_008618208.1:85655-89092 GCF_000691845.1 Merops nubicus
GCTGAAAAATAGAGACCTGGAGAACCTGGTTTCTTGCATTACTCAGTATTTGCATCCCCCACCGAAGTGGGAACAAGTGGTTTTTGTTGTCAAATAGTGGGTGATAAATGGACAGCAGTGATAGAAGGCTCTCCTAGGATGTTGTGTCATCTGCACTGAAAGCTGAAATGAGTGAATGTTTTTTTCAGAAACTTTCCCTCTTCACGAAGATCTCCTAAACATTTATCTTCTAAACTTACATCTTGCTGAGCATAAGGAGATGCTCCTGACCATTTTGAAATACTAGCCTTTTGGGTCAGGGAACTTTCTGGCTTGGAAAAAGGAAGGACACGCTAGATCATGTCCTCTTTTTATATCTTTGATTTTTTTTAGTTACCGCTTTCAAGTTTTGTTTGCTTTCTGGGTTTGGAGTTTACTTGTAGAAATAGAAAAATGCTCTTTTTTCCTTTTGTGAATTTCCTTACTGAAACTATATGTTTTTGTGGTCTTGCTGTAGTAAAGGAATCCAGAGGGGCAAGCGATGTCTTTTGTGAGACCAAATGGTAGAAGTTCAAAAGAAGAGACACTTTGAGGCACTGAATTTCTTCTTCTCCACTGAAATGCAAATGCCAGTTTTCCAAGTTAAATTCAGATTAAGAACTGTTTAAACTTGATTCTGCTACACAGAAATTTTAGTCAATAAATCTATTGGTTCTGTGCCCTATTACAATTTTTCACATTCCTGAAGCACCAGCAATTGCTCTGTTTTCTGATGAACCTGCCTTTCCCCTTTCTAAGAGGAACTAATGACTTACTGAGTTTCTTCTTTTTAATATTCTTCCCCTTCCGTAGTTTCAGGTACAAACTTCTTTGATGATGTAATTGATTAACCTGCCCAAGTTAAGCTTCTATAAATTGTGTTTTGCTTTGAGGATCAAAGCTTCAACTCGAATACCCTGAAAGCTGGTCTGGTTTTTAAAGTATAGCATTAGTCTCATTAAAGATGTTATCCTTGTAAATTCATCCCTGTTTATATCCTGCAGGAATCATGCCTACATTCACACCATCACTTCTACATAAAAGGTGACTAAAAAGAGCAGATGTCATATATTTAATCAAGATCTTTCCCTTTCATGATTTGCCTGTGTTAAGAAAACAAAGATAAATGGGTTCTGAGGATTTAAATTCTCCACTGTTTGCACAGAGCTCCCTTCCTAATGTTTTCCTAGGCCTACGCATGCTCTGCTCTCATGGAAAACTATGGCAGTGGGTTGCTATGAATATACCTAATGGAGTAAAAAGAAGAAAAAATAATTCCAAAGGTCTCTTTTAAATACAGTAGAGAGGAGGAAAAAGCAGACAAAGCAAAATCACTCTTCAATTTTTACTAGTTAGAAGGCTAATAGTGAGCTTACCATTTGAGTGCAATAGATTTATTTTCTCTTCTGCCAGCCATCCCATCCAAGCACTTCCAGTTTGCTTGTCACTCAGCTCCTTGCTTTGCCCACAGATGTAAAACCAGCCAGTTAAAGACACTTTCCTACACAGCAGTCAGTCTGGTTCCTGCTAAAGCACAGGCTGAAGTCTTGGCTTCCCTCGGCCTGTGCAGGCTCACACCATCACCCTGTGATGGGGTTTTGTGACTGAAAAGTCTCTCTGTTGGTCTGTAATCTTCCTTGTGAGTAGAGGTGACTTCTAACTCCATTCAAAGTCTCCAGAACCTGTCCCAGAATTTCATCTAGGAGGTGGTTCTGGATTTGTGGTTTTTCATCAGGACATGCAGTACTGGAAGCAGCCTTTCCATGAGTTTAGCAAGGTTTCTAAAATGTTACTCCTGACTTTGGGTAGCACAAAAGTTGTGTAGAAACAGGCAAAACAAATGAAAACATAGGTGTATTTCCAGCCCTTCCTTTCTTTGCCATCATCAGCTATGACTAGGGTTGGGTTTTATTGTTCAGGCTGGAGTGTTTAGGAAGCTCTGACATTTGCCTATCAAAGCTTTTATTTCAAATTGCAGATTTTTTTTTTTTCACTTGCTTTGCCCAACATTTTAGTCAGAAACAGTAATCTCCTGGCACAGAACTATGCCCTCTGTGTTCCTCCTTTATGCTGTCAGTTCCTGGAATTTACAAGTTATTTCACAATTATTTGTTTTCTTTTGTTCTAATCTTTTTCTGCAAGAAAGCAACACAAAACTGTTGCCTCCAGGCTTAGCTGGAAGTGCTGCTCCCTCTATTAGCAGAAGAGGTGTGAAATGGTAAGGAGAATGCAAATAAACCAGAATTCATAAAATTACAGAGATGGACTCTTCAAATCACAAAACCTACATGTCTTGGCAGGCTGAGATGGATCAGAAGTCCAATTTCATTCTTAACAGGAATTGCTAAGCAATGCATGGGAAACGGGGCTCCAGCACATGTCTCTGAGTTCCTCTGTCAAAGCAGTTTTTCAGCTGTCAGTGGTTCCTAACTCCAGAAATTCTAGGCAAGCAAAGCTGCTCTTGGCCACCTGTAGCTCTCCCAAGGTCCCTGTGCCAGATGTTTGTTCTGACTCGGCAGCACAAGGAGGTCCCAGGACATCGTTATCTGCAATATGCATTAAGCAATGCAAAGAAAATTTGTGTTTCTTTGGCAAGCTGTGCTGCTTGCCCTTGCTGGTGAAGGGAGGGAAAATTACAAAGATTTTCTTGAGAACAGGTTTTTTCCATAGCACCCACATGGGAATAAAGGGGGAAAGAAATCAGATGTTTTCAGTTTTTTAAGTCTAGAAGAAACTGTCAGCTCATTTATCCTAATAGGTTTATATAGAAGGTCATAACATCTCACTTTGGCAAGTCAAACCCCTTCTGTTGGACTATGATGCTTAGCTAGAAGACAATAAATGTGTTTCTCATTTGCCGTTTATTATAGCTTGTTCCAGTTGCATGACAACAGCAACAATTAATGCTGAGAATTAAGGGGTTCCACTACACACTACACACACCTAAAACCATCTCCCTTTTGCTGCTAGCCACTGCTAGTTCTTTTTGTATGAACTTAGAGAATAATGCAGCATTCTATTGACTTACCAGCCTGATACATACGTGTTGTAAATGAGCTACAACTTGATCATCTTTGGATGATCTGACTGTGCAGTTAAATTGTAAGGAAATCTCTCTAACTTCTGATGAAGGCCACGTCTCTTTCTACGTGCCACATTCCGCCTTCTCTTAAAACTGGCTTTGTCAGTCAGTGGTCTATTCTGTCTCTGGCCCTGTCCCCCTCTTCATTATTGATGTGAGGAGCAGATTATCTTTTGTTTATTTTTTTTTCTTCCTTTGTTTCATTTATGACAACTTTACTTTGAAAACTCATATTTTGGCTGCGTGTATATTGTGACCCTTATTTGCACATGAAGAGAAGGTTCTCGGGACTGGTCAACACAGATTTACTAAGGGGAAATCACACTTGACTAATCTG
>NW_008618209.1:0-21429 GCF_000691845.1 Merops nubicus
TCTGGGGGCTGCCCTGACCCCAGACCATGGCAGAGCTTAGAAATTATTTATTTTGTTTATATCAGCCAGGTGCTACGTATCAAAACATGTTAATTGCATCCAGAGAATAAACAGTTTTAAAGCTTTTATCTGTATCAGAAGTAGTATTCATCCCACTTAAAGATTGCATAGGTTTGGCTAAATAGATTTTCAAAAGAATTTTAATGAAAAGAAGTGAGATTTTTGTATAGATAAGCTTAAGAAATAATAAATAAATAAATAAATTGAATGGCAATTGTAAATAATGATCTTGAATTCCATGTACCTTCTGGTTTTTTAAGGATTCCTGCAGATGCTTTAAAATACTTTTTAAAGGATACAGTATGAATCCTATAAAATGTCTCACTGGGCTGAGATATATGTATATTGATGTCTTTTGGGGCTGAAAATTTATACTAAAAGATTAATGATGTCTTAATAATGATACAACATGAGAAGATTGGCTAGAAGAGAACTGAGAAGATGAAAGGCAGTTAAGAAATGCATAAGAAGATCAGTAAAAAAAGCATGCTCAGATGAGAAATATTCCTCAAAGAAAACAACAAAATTGTATTACAATGTTTTTTGTACAGGACTGAGATCTCTCTTGGATCTCTCTTTAATACATCCAAACAAAAGCTTGAATATGAACATCTCTTACTCATGTGTGATCAAAACAGTCAGGTTTTGAGACTTTAAATTCAGTGATAGCAGGACATGAAGATGAATCAGCAGTAAAACAGTTCTAATATTTCTGATTTATCAGAATCTGTCTTTCAACATTCACTTTTACTTAGAATAAGCTTAAATCTAAACTTCTTTGCTGTGAAATTAAATTGAAAAAAAAAAAGATTTTTTTTGCACCATTGATGCCCTTTATTTCAAGTACTTGTTTATGAGTCAGGTAGCTGTATGCACTCAAGTTTTGTCCTTACAAGGTCTTTTAGGATCTACAGATTGTTGAGGCAAACCTTGAGAATCTGTGAAAACAGTGATGCTTTGCATTAAATATTTTAGTTTGGAATGTACAAATAAAATTATTTCCCTGCATATTTATGAGTAACATAAGTCAACAGACACTTTGGTTGCTTCCTACTCTCAGAAATTTGCTTAAAAATGCTATTGTTCTTGTTTAAGTATCATTTCATGGAAGAATGTGACATTGACAGGAGAACAGTCAAACTTTTCAAGCAGTTTTATTCATTATAAATGTTAAGCAGGTAGTAAATATTACCAGACAACTTATTATCCATGGAATATGAAGGAATAAATGAAGTATAATTCATATGTCCTTTATCTTGACATCCTTAAAGGAATATTTAGCAGTGACACTTGGAGGCAAAATTAAGATTCTTCATTATGATTGTGTTCATAATAAGCAACCTGGAGACGTAAAATAAAAAGGGATGTGCTCTTACTCCTCACTGCAATGTGAGACAATGCTTCGTTCTGAAAAGTCACCACTTGCACAGCTGATTCAGCAACCAGCAAAACTGGGGAGCTGGAACATTGCTGGAGTGGCAGAAATAAGCCACTGAGGAGAGAGAGGGAACCTTCAAAAGTCATAATAAAAAAGCAAATTGGTTAACCTCTGAAAATTAGAAATTATAAAATTGTAGTTGTTCAGTGGTTCTAAATGAAATGCAATTAATTTTAAATTTTATTCAGTTTGTCAGTGTGAATATTTTTTTCTCTTTCCAGTGTACTCCATTTATATCCTTACTCTAGTGAAATACTAAAAGATATAGTGGAAGGCTATGTGTCAAGGGTTAGGGCTGGGCCAGCCACTAAACAAATGACAGATACTCTGTGTTAACCCCTCTTCCTTCCCAAAGGGGAGGAGAAAGGGAATAAGGCAAAAAGAATGGTGGATTGGAGAAGAAAACTTTAATGAAAAGAATAACAATTTAAAAAACAAACAAACAAACCAACCACAAAACAACAACAACAACAACAAAAAACATATACAATACCACTATCAAATCCAGCCCCCCCCTAACCCCTCTCTGCCCCCATAGCAATTACATCACCATCACCACTGGTGCTGTGGGCAGGCACTGGGGAAGTCCCAGACTAGACTTAGTGGCATATGGGAACCTGATTCAGGAGCTGGATTCTGGATCTGCATCCAAGAAGACATGGATTGGGATCAAAGGCAGAACAGAAAGAGTCCTCCTTGGATGCCCGTCTTTGAAGAAGAGAGCATGACCCCCATCATCCTTAGTTTTTATACTGAGTATGAAGTATGTGAAATGGAATTCCTTGTTGGTCACTTTAGGATTGCCTGTCCTTTGACCTCTTACTTTCTTCACCCCAGGTGTGGTACACAAGATTTAGCTTTGACCTTGGTCTCCATAGGAGCAAGTATAAGCAACAGGCTGGTTACACGCCAATCCTTGGTACTAACTACAAACATTGAGTGTTATCACTGCTAGAAGGAGACACTGAAAGAATATACTGTTAACTTCAGAAACTGCAGTTGCTTAGAAGAGACTTGGCTGAAAAGTAAAAACAGTGGAAGGAATTATTTCTGCTCTAACTCAGACCAAGACACTGTGTTATTCTGAACTGAATAATTATGAAAGACTTTTTTTTTTAAAGGGTATTTAGGAATTAACAGATTGGCAAAGTGCTTAAAAAAGATATGAAAAGCCACCTGTCTCTGAAAATTTTCTTTTATTATCCATCAAGAGAGCATTTCAATTATATTTTATCAGGGAACACACAGATCATAAGGTAATAAATCTCTCAACTAAATATTTTGGGTGATGTTAGTCAAAATAAAACTCCATTTTAACTATACCAAGAGATCTAATCAAAGTATTATTTTGGCTTTGCACTTCACAAGAGAGAAAGCCTTAGAGGGACTTTAAAAGGAAGGAAAGCAAAATAGGAAGGCTTTAAAGGCCTTGGGGATCTGCATTTTTAAAAAAAGACAGGTTTTCTCAAAGGTTAGGTATTAAGTTTATGAAATACTCAGTTTTGCCTAATGACTGTCTGACACCACCTAAGAAGGAGCTACTTACCATCTGTTATCCTCTAAGAAATACTAAGAAATAAGATTAACTGTGAGGACAAGTTTTTAGTTAGAAGTTTCTTTTTTTTTTTTTTTTTTTCTTGGGCTGAAAGGTTATTTTTCTTTCGGAATGACACCCTTTTATTTAGTGTGTTTCATCTCTTTTTTAAAAGAGAAATACAGATGTTATTTTGCAGTTATTTAGTTTTCTTCATTTAATTCTACTGCTTTAGAGTGACATAGTGTTCTTGGTTTGCTGGGTTTTATTTAGGTAACAATCCATGTTCCTTTCATGATATAATGATATGTTTCCTAATTAATGTGGTGTGTTCAAAACTATTGCAAAACAGAGATGCCAAAGGAAAATACAAAGGTAGTGAAAGAAAACCAGTTACAGATTCCTTTCCCAAGATGCTTCAGGTCCTTCTATGTTGTCTTACAATCTTAGGCTATAGGTAGTTTAGTTCTGCAAGAGAGTTGGATGCACAAATTGACTGTTCAGATGATTAACTGGAAGAACATCTATAATGAACTGAAAATAACATATTTTGCAACATTTTTTTTTTTTTTTTTATTAGCTGAATGTGGAGGCCGTTTTAAAGGGGAATCATCAGGAAGAATCTTGTCTCCTGGCTATCCTTTTCCCTATGACAACAATCTGCGTTGCATGTGGGTGATTGAAGTAGACCCAGGAAATATTGTCAGGTACTGGGAACAAATATTAGAGAAAACTGTTTTGATTATGTAATAACCAAATCTTTCCTGTACAGTGGATAAAAAATGGGAATTAATTTTAAAATTTAAGATGCGGTTCAAGACCAGAATTTGTTTAAATATGTAGGTTTGTGTTGAAACTCTCTGTTTTACAATGAACATTGTCTGATGAAGATCATGCTTTAAAATTGGTTATAGTTTTGTGGAAAGCTGATGAGCTTCAGACCAATTCGTAATGGCATGTATGCATACATAAATGCAGACTAAAACTGTAAATTGGAAATCTTACTAAAACATGTCTAATATGAATGCTATTTTAATGCCAAAATTACTGAGAGCAGCCCTGCAGAGAAGGACTTGGGGGTGTTGGTGGTTGAAAAACTGGATATAGGTCAGCAATGTATGCCCATAGCCCAGAAAAACTATTTCCCCCTGGGCTGCATCAAAAGAAGTGTGGCCAGCAGGTCAGGCAGGTGGTTCTACACATCTACTCTGCTCTCAGGAGACCCCACCTGGAGTATCGTGTCCAGCTCTGGGGCCCCCAGCATATGAACGATACAGGCCTGCTTGAGTGGGTCCAGAGGAGGGTCATGAAGCTGTCTGTTCATGTTTGCAGATAGATATGGAAATCCACAAATAAAGCTATCTATGGTATAGTTTGGAAAGTCTTACAGTATTACAATATTCATGAAGATGATCCAGGGGACTAGAGTACCTCCCCTGTGAGGACAGGCTGAAAGATTTTGGGTTGTTTAGCTTAGAGAAGAGAAAGCTTTAGGAAGACCTTATAGCTGCTCTGCAGTTCTTAAAGGGGGTCTACAGGAATGATGGGGGGGGGGACTTGTTATCAGGGAGTGCAGTGATAGGATGATGGCTAACAGTTTCAAACTGAAAGAAGGCATATTTAGATTAGATATGAGGAAGAAATTATTTACTGTGAGGGTGATGAGACACTGGAACAGGTTGCCCAGAACCCCCTTCTTGGCAGCATTCAAGGTCAGGCTGGATGGGTCTTTGAGCAGCTTGGTGTGCTGGGAAGTATTTACTCATTGCAGGGGGCTTGGAACTAGGTGACCTTTAAGGTCCATTCCAGCTGAAATGATTCTAAAAGATTGAGTATGTACAAAGTAAAAGGTACTGGAGTCACAAGGAACATTTAGTGGAAGAGTCTACATTTTTAAATAGTCTTGCATTTCAGTAGTTAGTTTAGTTAGACATGTATTCAAATTATATCATTGCATGAGTTTACAGTTCTATTTAATTTGTTTTAATGAGAATGTGATGCATGATATTGTCTTAAGAAAATAAAAGCTACCTTCTGAAAAGATTCCGCGGATACTTGTAGATTATTTGCATGGCTGAGATAATATATTATTTCATGGTAGACAGATCTGAATATTATTAGTTTTTTTTTTTTTTCCTTTCAAATACATTTCTGTATGGACTTTTATGTATCCAAAAGTAAAAGTATGAAACATGGGAAGGCACCTCTGGAAATCAAACTTTGCTTTTTTTTTTTTCTTTTTTGGCTTAGTTTTGTTGCTAAAAACACGTTGTTGAGTAATATGAAAAGTGACAATAAAATAATGGTGTTCTTACAGCCTCCAGTTTCTTGCTTTTGATACTGAGGCATCCCATGACATTCTACGAGTTTGGGATGGTCCACCTGAGAATGAGATGCTACTCAAGGAAATTAGTGGATCCCTTGTTCCTGAAGGCATTCACAGTACACTTAACATAGTGACTATACAGTTTGACACAGATTTTTATATCAGCAAATCTGGATTCGCCATACAGTTTTCAAGTAAGTTGATGATTTTTTTTTTTTTCTTTTTTTATAATGTGGTTCACTCACAGATAATTGTAGTGCTGGAAGCTACTGAAATCAATTAAAACGTTTCTGACTTTATTAGGGATTGGCCCAGATTTACAGATTTGTTGTAAAGCTATATTTTGATCTTAAAAATATATATAGAGATATATATATATCGTGTCCTTTAATAATTTGGCTTTGCTTCATAGGCAGCAGTGGCACTGCCAGAATGCTCATAATTATGGCTATTTTTTTTCCACAAAGGAGGTGATGTAGGCATGTGAAAGGCTCCATCCTTTTCTAATCAGTAAGTGTTTCTACTTTCAGTGATTATCTGTGCAGAGTTTTCATTTCTGCTGCACTTGTCTAGCATGAAATGGGAAATAGTACTACAAGAACAGCAGTGTCCTTCTCATTTTTGCCTTCTAGCACTATTTCATCTTATTACAGGCAGCTTGGTGACAAATCTAAACATTACTTGACTGTTATTAAATCCCTTTAGACATTTCCAGAGCTGGTGCAGAAGAAATCACTGGGTGAGGTCCGTTGTGATATACTTTTCTGATCAGTGAAATTTATATGTATTTTTTCAAGATTAGCAAGATATGTTGTAATATCATCATTTTGTCTAGCAGTAGCAATTTTTGTAACATGATTTGACTCGGCCACTCTTAATGATAACATTATTTACCTTGTTATGTGTCCTTGGAATATTTATTAGCCCTTATTTTCCCTTACTCTCATTCATTCTCTGTGTATGACAAATGTGTGCACACAATAATTTGAAGGAAGAATGAAGTATGTGAGTGAGAGGGGAAATCAAAAGATGTTTAACCTGTAGTGAAAGAGAGCCTCTGCCCCATCTGCTGTTTTTTGAAGCCACAAATAGGATTTTTAATTCCTTAGATCCAATATATTTTTGCCATTTTTACCACCTTACCCCCTTCCAGAGCCTATTTGTGAGCATCTGACATATTTCCTTGTTATTTAATTTTGAGGGAAAAAAGGGAATGGGGAGAACATTATGAACAGAGCTTACTCAGCTGTTTAGAGTGAGAGGGAAAAGAGATTGATATAGGCTAGGAATGGAGTTGCAAGGAAAAATGGATGGGAAATGGGAGTAAAGCCATAAAGCAACTACTGATGTACTTCAAGTGCTTTACCTGAAACGAGGTTTTAGAGTTTTATCTGGAAGACGGGTTATTTTATTTAATTCTCCATGCTCTTGCAGCCTATTGAGTTCTAATGATGACAGTAAAGGATCCACAAAGTATTCCTACCTTAAAATTTCTCTTAGTCTTCAGTCCAGATTCACAAAATCACCGTGATCCTTCTCAAATACTTGATGTTGGGTTAGTTTGGGTATGTATTCATTGTTAAAATCACAGAGGGTTTTTGTTTGTTTGTTTGTTTGTTTTTCCCCCTTAAGATTTAAAATTAATGTATAAATAGCTAGAAAATCTGAATTACACTCTTGTTGTATAGTTATATTATTTTAGTAACCAGGAAAGAAATGTATTTGAGGAGATGGAGGAAAGAGAAAGATAATTCTGTGCAACTTTGTTTCAAGCTTTTTGTATGCATTTTTGAGTAGATAATGTTTTCTGAGTGAAACAGATGGTGTCTGAGTACTTTACCTACACTGTAATTAACAAACAGAAAGCTCACACAGGGGACGTATCTGCTTTTACTTTCCTCTTGGCATTCCATGAAATTGGGTATGAGCATTTAACTGGATTATTGGCCCTTTTACCTCAAGAGGAATGTTATTCTGTGACAACAGGTATTTTATGTTCAAACCTTTTCAAGAGTGTGAACGCTATATTTTTTTCATATGATTTTCTTAATCTTTAAGCTAAAAATCTGTTTGTAAAAAGTGGATTAAATGTCTTATCACTTCCTTACAGTTTTTGATCTCATTTTATGAACTCCTTATACACAAGTTTGCTTCTGTCATTTATCTAATGAGCGAAAATGTTCAGCATTGACAGTGTAGTATAATTTGAATTTGACTCATTTACAAATCATCCAATGTATACAGAAAAGGATTTTGCATCTCTTAGCATAAATTACAGGTTAAACAGATAGCATTCTTCACCAAAATTAAAGGGGGCGGGGGAAGCCTAGATAAGCTGAAATGTTATGTAAATAGTAGAAAGAAAACTGTAATTTCATTATTATTATCTATTACAGCCGGTACTATTAGAATTCTCTCTGTCTTGGGCTGCCCTACACAATCCTTTACATGGCATTGAAGCTGTTAATAATTTTATAGGATTTAGGGGATAAAAAGGAGAAAAGCATCAAGATGACTTTCTCTTGCCACTTTCTTGACTTTTTTAAGTTGTCAGGGATAAATTTTCTAAGAAAGTACAATTGTATGTTACTCTCAGAGGAAAAAGAGAAAGTGATGGATTTGGGATGAAATAAGGGAGCTCAGCCTGTTTGTGCTTCTGTACTTTCCATCACCATCATCACGCTTTTAGAGCACATCTCTATCAGATGAATAAACAACTAATGTAGCTAGAGAAAAACTGTCAGCCATCTTCCTTTAAATGAAGAGAAGAGTCAAAGGATGACAACAGGCAACAAGGAATACGTAAACAGGAATTACCTGTTAGAGCATATTTTACCTGAACGGTCAGAGGCAAAGCATGAAGAGCTGAATACATACTGTTAAAAACACCAAGAAACCAGCAAGAACTTCATTTGGTCAGTAAATTCTGCACAAAATTGTAAATTAAACCATCAAGAAAAGTGAAAGAGAAGGAGAAGGTGTCAAGTGTGTAATTGCTAAAGACATGAGCTGTATATTTCAGGGACAGACAGAAGTATTAAGCATAATAAAACATTTTCTTTAGCTGATATCGCTTCATGTCACCAAGCTGAAAACAGCTGAAAGAAGATAAGACAAAGACAACAGAAAAAAGTTGACTGTGCATATTAAAGTGCAAAAAATTGGATGATAATGATAGGGTATGCTTAAAATATATTTTTTTGGTCCTTTTTATGTGCATGAAGTGTGTAATATCAGATCCTACTGAAGATGATGAGATTATTTCCATAGATTTCAAGGGTCTTTGAATCTGGCTTTCTGCTAGCTTAAACAGTTTAGTTCAGGTGCTATTTATCACTTATGCTGAAAGGAAGGATCTGTATTCATCTCTCAGAGGCGGTTATTTCACCGCTAACCGGTGCACTGCTGAGGCACTTAGCATTACAGACTGCCCCCTGCCCAAGCCTAGACGTGCAGGCACATTTCTGACTAGTCAAACAGCACACAATATGGAGCACTATAAGGCACCCAGTGTAGAACTGACTGTAAACAGGCTTTGACTGTTTGAGAGAGTTTTTTTTTTTTATTTTTTAAATACATACTCCAGTAGCATTTTTTATCATGTGTTAGTGATTTCTTATAGAACAGGATATGCCTTAAAATGTTTGGATTTACGATCAAACTACAGCCATCCCTCCTTATTTTAAGATTGGGTGAATAGCTCTTTGCTTTTTCTTGTCTCTGTAGACTACAGCAAAAGCCTAGATAAAATTTGTGTTAGATACTTATCTGGATGACTTAAGTTTGACAGTATTAATTTCCCATCTAGCATTGTAATGCGTGATATTGCTTACTTTGATTACCTTTAATGACTAAATGTTTACAAGTCAGCATTTCTATATTTATGTTTAATGCTGATTTACAGCCATGCTGTCTTCTAAATGTCCTGTGTTTGATCTGTTGGTTGGTTGGTTAGTTTTATTGTCCTCCCACTTATGCATCTCTCATTTTTAGTTATTGAGTGTAATTGAAGTGCATTTTCTCTTGTATGTGATCAATACCATAAGAAAGGTGTTTTGGAAGCTATATTGCTAGCTTGCAGTGGAATGAACATATCACAACAATGTATCTAGAGAAAAGTAATATTTTAGGAGAATGGCCAAAATGCATACATGAAATTCCTTGAAGGCATATCAAAGTAGATATCAAACTACTATGACTGGTGATACTCTTTCATGTTCTGTAACTAATCTTGCTGCCTTCTGAAAAGTTTTTACTAGTGGAATCCACAGCCTCTTTCTCAAGCTGTAATTTTTCTTTCAAATTCTATGTATAGAATTCTATGTATGTTACATCCCATATACATCTTCTTATTTCAGTTTTGAGAAGCGTTCTTAATATGGAGGTTACTTCAAGTTTGTCAGCTCATTGTTCCTGCTTTTCCTATTACCCCTTTCCTAGCTAGGGCTGGGTGTTTTGTGACATAGTTAAATTTAAGGGAGATTTTTGCTTCTACTTTATTGCCATAAAACTTTTTCCTTTTTCTTAAAAGCATTCCAGGAAGATGCCTGATACCGTAAAGGACAGGTCTAGCAAAAACATTTGACTGAAGATATTTTCATCTTTCGTTCTTCTGTATTTGACTGTAGAAAATATTATTTAAGAACTGGTAACTTCAGTTACTGGATGTACATATTCAGACATGCAGACCGACATATAATTAATTTATGTAGAGGAATTTTAAAACCTTGCAAAAGAAAATGAAAATAAGAATCATATCTTCATTCAAAAAAAAAAAAAAAAAAAAAAAACAGCCAAAAACACAATCTAAATAAATTTAAGATTTTCAAAACACTTCTCCCCAGCTGGAATGCATTCCCAGCATGATAACATATTGTCACAGTATCCATTTTATGCTGAGTTCCAGCAATTATCTGAAACCATATGTCAATTAATTTATTTGGGGCTGGGTTTCATATTCAGCGCCAAAGCTATGAGCAAATGCTTAAGGGATAATAGATGTGCAGAACTGAAGAGTTCACATTTATGGAAAAACGGATCTACTTATGAACTGGGAAAAAACAGCTCATAAGATTGTCCATTAAAATGTTGCAACAGCAGTGTAGTACTTCAGATGGTTCTTATAAAATGCATTTTAACAAGTAATGCAAATTGACCACAACAAAAATGATAAGAAAAAAAAGAAAATCAGGTTACCTCATTAAATCTGTGCCTGTTATCTCCCAAAGAACTCATACATATCCGACAGTGAAATCAGGTAAAGTCCTTTAGAAAAGAACTTGATCTCTGCTGTTCCCCCCACAGAAAAGACATGAGACTATAATACCAGGTTACAACGTAAACAACACTTTAAAAAGAAGTTCAGCTAACAGTTGCTACTAAATACTTTTGATTGATAATCCGTAGAATGCATAAAATAATCTGGATAGAAGTTCTGAATACAATAGCTATTCAATAGTATTTAAGGATACATTTGGTCAAGTAGTCTATGTTTTCCAACTTGAGTTATCAGTTAAGCATTCTAAATCATTAACTGGTGATAAAAAACATTGCTGGTGGAAACACAGAAGTATAAATCTTCAGGTTTTATAAAGAATGGTAGAATCATATGCAATAGAAAGCAAAGCCAATGTGACGAATATTTAATAACATGGGACTTGGCATCTATGGTAAACATGAATTTGTGATGTCTTTCAGAAGTTTCTCTATTGTTGAGCCTTGGAAAATCTAGCAGGTGAATCTATGTATGGAGTGAATTTCTTAATAAACTCCAAAATATATATACATATACCCCAAATATATATAAAAGTTTAACTAAAAAAAACCCCATAAATATGTGTCAGGAGAAAGATGCAAACACAAATCAGACAGACGAGTTAGGTGTGTGTTTGTTTGTTTGTTTTTCAATGCCCTCACTAAATTTACTTTGTTTTTTTTTTATTTTTTCCCCAAATGACTAAGAAATCTCACACATGTCAAAATTATTAAAATAAAGCGTGTTTTGGTAGCTAAGAATACCTTGAAGCCAACACTCTGCACAGAATTTTCAGTAATTATTGGAGACTTTATATGAACAGCAAATTCAGTAAAGCATTTCTTAAAACCCCAGATTTTTCCTTTTTTCTTTAAAAAACAAACAAAAAGAAAACCCACTTAATTTGTGTTTTCTTTCAAAGTTTTTTTAAAGAAAATAGTCTTACCCTATGCCATGGTCCTGAGTGCACTAAACTGGCCTTCCTGGCTCTGAGTAGCCTCATCTGGGAACCTTATTCCAGGCTCAGGAGCCCCCTTTCAGTTCAGCACAAGACTTCTGAGCAATGCTGTAGGAGAGCTGCTCTCCAGCCCTGTGGGTGGGCCCACTGGACTTACACTCTGGGGAGCTTGGCTCCTGTACAGACCCTTCTGCCCTGTGCCACAGGGAGCTTGGCTCCCTGGTAGACTGCAAGTCAATCATATCCCCGAATTATATTGCCTGATTTAGTAGTCATTTTCAGTGGGGAGATACTTTTCCCAAAAAAACCCTCCCATTTCCCACTAGTCAAACATATACTTAGAGCATAGTATGTTAAGAGGTTTACCAAGCACATCTTCGCTTTCTGTATTTTTTGGTGGTAATTATCTTCAAAAGATTGCTAGTCAGGATCACCTCTAATGCTTTTTTGCAGGTTGAGATCTCCCAGAAAATTTTGTATTCCATTAATGTGTGGATGTGGATGCGTGAGCCTGTGCGTGTGCTCGCAGGCAGTGCAGCAGAATTTTAAGAGAACAATACCACACAAAGATCTCACTGGCTATTTATTATCAGGATAATATTACCAAAATGGGAATATTATTAGTTATACACTGGGAAATACAGGATAAAAAAAAAAAAAAAAAAAAAAAAGTTAGGAAACGATAATAGCCACTACCTTATAAAAATTCACAAAAACCTGTAACTTGGCGAGTTAAATTGCTTTTTGGGACAGAGCTATCTACTGGACTTACCCCTTATTTTGAAAATAGCGTGCATGTCACCTACGTTTGACAATTACATATTTACAAAGACAAGTGCACAGGTACATAGGACAGCTGGGGTGCCGGGACATCCAGATTTTGTGCTACACACCCCTTTTTGTGCTCTGCTTGTGTTGGGATCCCTGTGAATTGAGATGCAATCAGGGAAATCCCCATGGAGGGCTACTTTAGGGAGCAGTGCCATCCTTCCTGTTCCAATGTATAACCCTACTTCAGTTATCTGTTTCCTGTTCTGATGTGTGGTACCAGCATTGGTGTTAGGATGTGTTTGGTCAGTATTTAGTGTAAGAAATAAGATTCTGAAAGGTTCACTAAGGTTATAGAGATATGTTTGAGATGGGCCCTGCTATCTGCAAGAGAAGTGCTATTCTATGGACAACAAAATGACCTGATGGCTATTCCAGAGCCCTGGATGGTCAAGATGGTTGCTACTGCTGCTCTGAGATGGATTTAAGTGTGAGATCTGGAAGCTACTATTGACAGTTCTCAGTGTCTGTTCCTGCATGACCTCTCACAGTCCATACAGCAACAGGAGAAACAAGCCAATCTCTGTCCCAGCTCCACACATTCAGCATGGGCCTTCTTTTCTTCCAGCAAGTAATGTATGAATTTAATCTGTTGTCTGGTCTTCTTGGAAGATCTGTAACAGCAGCTTGAACTGATAATGCAGCTTTTTTTCTTTCCAAGCTTTTATTGAATATAGAATACTTAAGGATTATTTGAAACAGAAACTGAAGCTAGGACTGTGCATTGAATTCATTGAACTATTGAACTAGTCAGGAAGTTCTATGTGAGAAGACGTATCAGCATGTGTTCTATCTTCTGCTTCAAATTAAACAGAAGACATTTGAACTGTGGTCTACCTCAGTTTACTATTTTCTGTGGTTTGGGTTTTCTTGTTTCGTTTTTTTTTTTTTTGGGAGGAGGCTGTTTGTTTTCCTATGCAAAATAAACTTGACCTATCTTATACCTCCTAACTTACTTCCTGTTGCAGTACCTGAAAGGAATGAACTCCACAGGTAAGTGCATAAGGAGATGTAGCTAAGAGTTAGGTAAACAGAGAACTTACTTAGAAAACCTAGAGAACCTTAATTGTGCAAAATGTTAAACTCTTTTTGTTGAAAGGGTGCATTGTCCCAAACGAATTTCTGATTCTATGCTCTATTCTTAATATTTTCCCATTTTAATCTTCAAACAATAACTGACAAACTTAGAATCTATGAAGCAATGCAAAATCAACAAACTGAGTCTATAGTTAGAATTTACTGAAGGATTACAATGGCCGCTTTCCTAAATCTCTGTTAGACCTACACTGAAACTAGAAATTGAAAATAGATTAAAAAAAATTAAAAAAATTATCTGAGCAGTGCTTCTTTTGGTAGAAGACTGAATAAAAACACTGTAGCTATGTTATTCTTTCTTTTTTAAGAAAAGTTATATGGAAGGTTTGATTTTGAATAGCAAATACCAGGGTGACCTGATTCTCAAATAGTATTAGAGGTGCATAGAGACTGCACTGTCCATGTGGGTAAAGGTATTACATGGAGTCTGGGACAACTTGAATTTTGAAGGTATAGTCTGTCAGGATTGGTTCAGGTTGATGCAAATTTCAAAGATCAACAGTTATGGAAAGCCTTTATTTTAAAGTGATAGGAGTTCAGAAGAACATGTTGGTTTAAATAAGTTAAGAGTAATTTTTTTTTGTATGCTGTAAGTTATGAAGAGCTTGAAATTTGGAAGGTTTAGAGCTTCTGCCCTGATTTTGCACCCTGGGGGAAAAAAAAGAAAATAAAAAGAAAAAAAGTTTTGCTTTTTTCCCCCAAATTGTCAAATAATAATTAAAATTCCCCTTTAATTTCTCTCCAGAAGACATGCACAAATTACTCAAAATGAAGGAGTAAGTTTGTCTCAGGGTTGGAATTCAGACTCCTTACTGGTATTAGACTTGGCATGCATTAGAAAACTAAATTTAGAAATCTTTGTTAACAGTGAGAAATCCCAAGACATTTATTATACTGATGTCAGCATCAGTGGAGTCTGTTACTGCCTTGCCACACTCTTAATGCCATGTTTCAAAGGATCTTTCCTGCATGAAAATGAAGCTGTCATCTTATGATGTTACAGTCACATATCAAATTGAACTATCAGAAACCTTTAGACCCTCGCAGTGACTTACTATGTTTGAGGTGGGAATGATCAATTTGCAATAATCCAATTGTCTGATTTATTGTTTAAATGTGTTTTGGTGCCTTACTACTAAGAAGATATATCAGGATGTTTTTATACTCCGTGTCAAGGACGTTTGTAGACAGAACTGTATTTAAACTCTGAGTATGACTCAGTGCTGATTTCAGCAGCTCAGGCTGCTGCATGCTCTGGCTGATGGCTTCTGCAGCTCTGTAGGAGCAATTGTACAGTCATGTACAGTTAGTCAAGTGATAATTTAAGATACTCCCTCCTCTTTTCTTAACTGCTCAGAACAGATGCATCTGTTCGTATGAGTGCTGTTAGGATTAATTCAAACAAAGGCATGGGGAAGGAGGAAATTTTCACATGGTGTGTCTGCTATAAATCCCCAAAATCAGATTCTGCCCATAACTTTTCCCAGTAAGTATTACTTGTGCCTGTGCATCGGCACATGTTTTCTGGAGAGTTGGTGGTCTCATATTGAGTCTACATTAGATAATATGTTGTAAGCGTATCTGAGCTATTAAGTCTCATTTGTGGGTCCTATGTCTCTTTCTATATTAGCAAGTTACATAGGCTAAAAGGAGCTTACATATAGATTGAACAGCTGGTACCAATACACTGCTGGCAACACTGTTCATATTCAGAGATATTGCTAGTTCGGAGTTGTTCTAGTGTAGTTCAGAAATATGTCTATGTATGTAGAAAGACATACAAGCTTTGTGTGTCTAATCTGTGCACTAATCTCTCACCTATTAAACAGTTTGAGCATTGGGTCTCATTTGTCCCCGGCCTGAATCTGGAGGTCTTAGTCAAGAACACTCTTGGAATTCTTAATCTAGCACAGATCTCTTGACTGATTGCAGTGTAATTATTCTAACCTACCACTTCCTAGAGAAAGAATAAAGTAGATTTCTGCATTTCTCTATTTTCATTAGGGAAAAAAAGCTCTCAGGTAGTCAGACAAGGGTTTATGCTACCCACAGAATCATTCAAACTGTGTGGGAGTGTCAATCTGCTTGAGGGTCAGGAGGCTCTGCAGAGGGATCTGGACAGTCTGAATCAATGGGCCAAGGTCAGTTGTATGAGGTATAACAACGCCAAGTGCTGGGTCCTGAAGATGGGTCACAACAACCCCAGGCAATTCTACAGGCTTGGGGAGGAGTGGCTGGAAATCTGCCAGGCAGAAAAGGACCTGGGGGTGCTGGTGGACAGCTGACTGAACATGAGCCAGCAGTATGCCCAGGTGGCCAAAAAGGCCAACAGCATCCTGGCCTGTGTCAGAAATGGTGTGTCCAGCAGAAGCAGGGAAGAGATTGTGCCCCTGGACTCAGCACTGGTGAGGCCACATCTTGAATACTGGCTTTAGTTTGGGGCACCACAGGTTAAGAAGGACAGGGAGGTGCTGGAGTGGGTCCAGAGAAGGGCAATGAGGCTGGTGAAGTGTCTGGGGAAAATGTCTTATGAAGAGTGGCTGAGGGAACTGGGATTGTTTAGCCTGGAGAAGAGGAGGCTGAGGGGAGACCTTATTGCTTTCTACAAACACCTGAAAGGAGGTTGCAGTGAGGCTGGTGTTGGTATCTTCTCCCAGGTTAGTAGCAATAGGACAAGAGGAAATGGCCTCAAATTACACCCGGGGAGGTTTCTATTGGTTATTAGGAAGAATTTCTTTACTGAAAGAGTGGCGAGGCATTGGAGCAGGCTGCCCAGGGAGACTGGGGAGTTGCAGTTCCCGGAGGTGTTAAAAAAAACATGTAGATGTGGCACTTGGGGACATGGTTTAATGATCATGCTAGTGTTGGGTGATGATTTGACGTAATCTTAGAGGTCTTTTCCAACCTTAATGATTCTATGATTCCTGCACCTGTCATGCTGCATGTGCCAGGTAATAGACAATTTTCGGAGTTTGTTTTTTCCCATCTAAAATGTAGTTTATAGCAATTTAATTGATTACAAGCCATACATCACCAGTTATTCAAGAGAATGTGACCATAAGAATCATTTTACAGAAAGCTCTCAAGACTCCACTGTAGGTATGATAATAAAGTTATAAGGGACTTTGTAATTCCCAAGCTTTTTGTTTACTCCACATATTTTCACAGTGAATGATGAAGGTAGTGATTGAGGAGCCTGAATATATAATAGGAAAAAAGATCCAGTTCTTGTACTGGAACATACACTCCATAAGTAAAACAAAATAGATACTTCAGAAGGAGACAAAAATGTAGGCTGAAGGTAGATAATTAAAAAGAGTATTCAAAAATAGAATAAAGAGGCAAACAGAGAGTTGAGAATGCATTACAGTTCACACTGTATCAAGACAATTGTAATAGAGATCCTTTCTGAAATCAAGCAGACAGACACAGGTTTTCACAGTAATAATAATGATAAAGGTGTTGGTTCTACAATTCTATTCAGTACTGAGATTTTCCTTCTCCAGTTTCCTTCTCATATTATTATTTGCTAACCTGACTCCCCTTCCCGAAGACACTCCTCAATTTCAGGATTCTTATTCTGACAATTTGAATTTATTAAAAAAAAAAAAAAAATCCATCTCCTTTATGAAGCAAACATATGACATTAATTGAGTCAAAATAATTTTTTATTATAATAATTTTATTATTAGGATAGAGGTTACCTGTCTAATATAAATTATTCATAGAAGATTTTTCTTTGAATGGAAAACGATTGATGAATCAGGAGGATGTTCCCTTTGGTTCCACCAGATGAAAATGTTAAGTGTCTAAGACAAAAGTAGTTTCTCCCTTCTAAATGTCGACCGTAGAGGGAATCTGGGAAACAAGCCTGTTAATGACACCTAACTTTCACATGGCCAAAATTAAAATAAATGAATCTCACTTCTAATTAGGTGAGTTGAATTTAGGCACATGCTTATAAAGAAACATATGTGGGTTTCAGAAATACTGTAAAGTATAATTTATGTATGCTTTAATCTCATTATGTGTGGGGAATTGTGTTTGGATACATTCTCCTAATTTATTATTCTTAAAATGAATTAGAAGGAAAAGAAATTAAGATAAAAATTATGGTTTTTAGGAATTCTATAATACTGTTATTTCTACAACAAAATATAGGAATAGGTGACAAAAAAATAAATAATAATTATAAACCTCTACCACAATTTTGAGTATATAGTACTCAACCACCAATCAGAATTACAATCAGATTAATATAACCAGAATTTTCTATCTAAATCTGTTAATTACATTTGTTGTAATGCTCTGTAGAGGTATGTGTTTATTCTTAAGTGAAATTGTGATACACAAAACTGATTGCAGTTCTTGCTCTCAACAACAGCAACAAAACATAGGAGACTTTTATATAGATATAAATAAAAAATCTAGAGGAAGAGATTTGCCAAAACCTTATCTCTGGTTGACTTGTCCAGTATGCATACCTTCCAAGGTTTTTGCCTATTTTTACCCAATCACATTCCAAAGACTGTGGATAGATTATCCTAACTGTTCTAAGTTTGTAGCTTTGTAGCTCTACAGTGTACTTGCACTAAGAAATCATCACTGTTTTATTATCCTGACAAAGGTATTGAGGATAATGTCACACAACTACATGAATAATTAAATCCCACATCTTGTAGCAGCAATATTATGGGAATTTTTTTCTCTCCTAAAATGCCTTCTTGATGTAACACTATAATAGAGAACATAGAAGCAAAATTTCCCACAGATTTTCAACAAATCAAAACAAAACAATTATTTGTGTATGAGAAAGTAAAAATAAATATAGCGTTACATGAATCCTAGTGCTTTTAACAGCATGATAGTTTCTTTCCTTATTTTACAGCTTAGTAATTGAGAATACATTTCTTTTCTGCAAAACTGATTTCCATAAAATTGTTTCTTGGGATCGATTTACCCCATATGCAGGTTTTTGCATTTCCTTTTTTGAACTTCATGAAGTTTCTTTTAAGCTTTTCTCCAGCCTACTGAGATCTGCCTGAGTAATATCACTGCACTAGAGCACATCAACTGCTCCTCCAGTGTCTGTAAATATGACAGAAGTTTACTCAGTCCCATTGTCCCCATCTGTAATGAAGTTGTTGAACAATATTCAAGTCAACATCTGCCTCTGAGGGACACTACTGATAATCAGGTGCTGCTTGAATTTTGTCTGATCCTGTAAGACCAGCCTGTTTCTCATCCATGTCATACTGCACTTACCCAATCCATGTTTCACCAGTTTGACTCCAGCGCCAAGAGAGCAAGAAGCAGGTTGAACAAACACGCAAGTATGAAAGAAGGCTACTGTGTATGGCAAATAAGGAAAAGGTTATCAGTTTGGCTTATATAACTCATAAATTTAATTTGCATAATTATTACTAAGTGATTAGAAAGCTCAGTTTGTATCAGGAATTCCAAATAGATCTAAGTGGCCATTTGTTTTCAGCCATGTAGAATTATTTTGCAAAATGAGGTGATCTTGTAAGAACAATATGATGTACAGTTAATAACTTGTATAGCAACAACTTTCCCTCATGGGCATTTAAAGATTGATTACACATTCTGTATAACTATCAGTCCCCATTCTTCTAGAACGGGCTGCATCAAAAAAAAGTCACAGCAAGCAGATTGAGAGAGGTGGTCTTGCCCCTCTACTCTGCCCTGGTGAGACCTCACCTGAAGTCCTGTGTCCATCTCTGGAGCCCCCAGCACAAGAGGGATGTGGAGCTGTTGGAATGAGTTCAGCAGAGAGCCACAAAAGAGATCAGAGGGCTGGAGCAGCTCTGCTGTGAGGACAGGCTGAGGGAGTTGGCGTTGTTCAGCCTGCAGAAGAGGAGGGTCCAGTGAGACCTTATAGCGACCTTCCAGTACCTGAGAGGGGCCTACAAGAAAGCAGGGGAGGGACTGTTCACAAGGGTTTGTAGTGACAGGACGAGGGGTAATGGCTTTAAGCTAGAAAAGGGTAGATTTAGGTTAGATGTTAGGAAAAAGCTCTTCAGTAGAAGGATGATAAACCACTGGAATAGGTTGCCCAGACAGGTAGTGGAGGCCCCCTCTCTGGAGACATTCAGGGTCAGGCTTAATGAGGCCCTGAGCAGCTTGATCTAGTTGGAGATGTCATTGCTTATGGCGGGGGAGTTGGACTAGATGACTTTTGGAGGTCCCTTCCAGCCCAGACATTCTATGATTCTATGAATTGATTTCAGCATGTTTTAAATAAGGCACATGAGTGTTACTCTTCTTTATGGCAAGATTGGAGGCACATAGTATTTCAGTGGACAGAACACAGTTTCTCTCTGATACGGACTGCTCTGACTGGCCAACACTAATTGAAAGATACAGTGTGTTCTGTGTACTCAGCAGGGAGGAATACAAATTAATAAAGAGCTAGTTTTACTACTTGTTTCAGTCTAGGGTTATCTTCAGGATTTTCTTACTTCTGATCTATTTTAACATTATGAACCTTTTCATATTTGATGAAATTTCACACCTGTGTGATCTAGCTCCAGGATCTTATTGTATTGCATGCAACATTTGCAAGATCTGATGGTATAGTGCGGTGAAATTTAGTAATGCTGTATTTTGGTAGTATGTTTTCTAAATTAAAACCCAGCAGGTTATTTAAAGACATTAAAAGGAGTCCTGATCATTGTATTCAAAGCATAAATTTTAAAAACTTACATTAATATCTATTTTAAAAATAATTATCTTTCATTTATTATGCACTAGTTAGTATTTTAGATAAATATTTATTAAATCTTTGAGGAATAAGCAGGAAAATATTCCCTAACTTCTGATCATAGTTGATTTTTCTTTTGTTTGTTTGTTTGTGTTTTTTTTGTTTGATTTTATTTCTTTTGTCATTGTTTTATTTTTTTTTTTCCCCTGTTCTTAGGATGCCCATAAAAAGCCCCATAATATTATAGTATTAATTTTGTTTTTAATTAAGTATATATAGAAAAGCAAGATACTTATACTTTTCGGGAAATAACCTTTTTTGACCAAGATTTTTTATTTATAAAAATAATAAATATATAAACCACACACATTTCAGATAAATACATTGCTGTCTGCTGGTATTAGCTTCCAAGAAAGAGGGCATCTGAATTAAACTGTAGTACTGCCACTTTGTGTTTATGTTGCACAGATTGCTGAAGTCAGTGGGGCTAGTTACACAGGCAACTCTGACATTTGTTATTTACTTGTAATACATACACCGTGTTGGATTTCTACAATGTAAATAGGAAATATTTACTTAAATAAACATTGATGTGCTTACTTTTCACATAAGCTTACGTATTTTGGTGTATAATATATATTCAATAATATGTTGATCATAATATGTTAAATCTGGGGAAAATACCTATGAATTTCTCATACTTCTCTTGTAGCCATCATGTACTGTCTTAGTAACAATCTATATTTATGCATTATGTGTAGCTGTATATTCTCTCAAACTGTCTGATTTTGTATAGATGAATTCTTTAATATTATTACAAAAGCCTGGCATAGTAGATATGTCATGTGCAAGAGTATAGATATGAGTGATCAATAAAGTTCACTTCCAAAGTGAAGTCTGAGGTTCTTAATCCATTCTTTCAATTATCCATACTGAAGAGTCCTCTAAATTAGAAGTGCTGAGTTTCCAGAGTACTAGGAAATCTCCTACTTTCTTTTTTACATATTGCAATACTCTACTGATTTATTTTTTTTTTTTAAAGATTAAATGAAAAATTAAATACTTTCAATAATTAAAGCAGGTGGCAAACAACTAATAGTGTAAAAACAGCAGATTTTTGGGTGTTTTCTCAAAATTTTAGAAGTGGAAAGATTTTGAATTTGCAGAGGTTCCTGATTAGAAAACATGTAATGGGGCAAAAATGAGTTGAAA